>NC_089834.1:9010079-9107579 GCF_035046505.1 Tiliqua scincoides
AATTGCGTCGTTGGCCCTTGGGGACCTTGGAGTGACTGCAGCTCTCAGTGCAGCACGGGGAGCAAAGATCGGACGCGGCAGGTCGCCGTGCCCCCTCGGAACGGAGGAACCCCCTGTCCGGATCTGAAGCAGAGGAGAGGGTGCCTTGGGGATAACGCAATATGCCATACGGCGAAAGGTAAAGTGGGGGATGATGGGAGAGAAGTATGGTCTGTGACCAAACATCATCCTGTGTGTGTGTGGGGGGGGGGGGGACAGTGAAAACTTGTAATGCAACCCTCCAGGCATGTGGCATTGTCCCAGTGCTGGACTTAAACTTGCTGGGGCCCAACATAATCTATACCAGGGGTGCCCAAACCCCGGCCCTGGGGCCACTTGCGGCCCTCGAGGACTCCCAATCCGGGCCTCAGGGAGACACCAGTCTCCAATGAGCCTCTGGTCCTCCAGAGACTTGCTGGAGCCCACACTGGCCTGATGCAATTGCTCTCAGCGTGACGGCCAACTGTTTGACCTCTTGGATGAGCTGTGGGACGAGGGCTCCCTCCTCTGCTTGCTGTTTCATGTCTATGATGCAGCAGCAGCAGCAACGAAGGAAAGGCTGAACTTGCTTTGTGCAAGGTCTTTTATAGGCCTTGAGCTATTGCAAGACCTTCATTCATTCATATAAGATCCATCTCTAATATATTCATTTATGTAAATTTATTCAAATTTGAAATGTAGATTAATTCTTTTCTTTCCTGGCCCCTGACACAGTGTCAGAGAGATGATGTGGCCCTCCTGCCAAAGAGTTTGAACACCCGTGATCTATACAGTAGGTCCTCGGTATCCGTGGAGGATTTGTTCCTGGACCCCTGTGGATACCAAAATCCGCGGTCAGGTCTCCTGACACGTTTAGCTAAAACTGGAGGGGCCTTTCTAAGGCCTCTGGGAGCCCTGAGAGAGGCCCACGGAGGCAGCGTGCAGCCTTCCCGGACCTCAGAAAACCTCCTGAACGTGACCGAAACAACTTCCCGTCATGGCCGGGAGGTCAGGTGAAGCCCTCCAAAGCAGGCTCGGAACCCGTACTGATGATGCTGAATCAGATCTGTGGTTCTGAACCTCCTCTGATAAGGAGGGTCCACCTGCATAAAGCTTGGAGGCCCCAATATTTTCACCCAAATTGGCTGCACGCACCATTTATTAAATACATAATATATATTCAGCACACATAAAGGCCCCCCTCAAAAAGGTTCAGAGCTCTTTTGGGGGCCCTACAGAATTTGTGACCCACTAAGCTGTAGCTTTTTAAGGTTCTGCCTAAATCGGACACTGCATCACCCCGTAAATCCCGCTGGCTCCCACTGTCCCTGGGATTCATGCCCCGTATTATGATGGTGCTTTGATCCTCCTTACTGTCTGTGCGCAAGGGGACTCTGGGGCTGGTAGTTCTTGGGAAAAGCATGTCATGTAGGGAAGTACAGCTCTCTCTCGGTCTCTCCAGCATAGTAATTTTCAACTGGTATGCTGTGGCACAGTGGTGTGCCTCGAGAGGTCTGCAGGTGTGCCTGCAGGGATTTGGAGCACGACGGTTGAAAACTGCTGACAAATTCTTCCGGGTTCGGTTGCTCAGTTTATAGGGCAAACGTACTAACAAATTGTCAGTCCCTCTTCCCCTTTGGTATCGGACTGGTGAGCTGGGATGGATCCTCACTGATCTTTAGCCCCAGATAAAGTCGCCCCTGTCACCCCTCTCCATGAACATAGGCTACAAGGCACGAGGAAATTTGAATCTTGTGGTTGTGATGGCCAACTTGGGTACCAACCAGGAAGCAGCAGGATAGGAAAATGTGATGACATTTTGGTTTCCTAAGGCTGGATCTCTGAGTTAATGACCCCTCCTCATTCATTTGTATTTTTCATCAATAATATTCACCATCATTTATTTTGAAATCCATGTACATTATTATTTGGTACTAAGAATCATCAATGGAATGAATGAACCGTCTCTTTGAGTCCAGTGGTGCCTTGATGATTTGGAGGGGGGGGTAGGATGCAAGCTCTGATGAACACACTGGCACATTTTAAAAATCAGTGTGTTGCTTCAACAGTGTTCTCTCAACCGTGTGCCTTTTTGATGCGTTTCAAGCTTGCTTCCTGCGCTAATTGCCTGCGCCAGCCCTGCTGAGATGTTTGTTTCTTTGTTCCATTTGTGAATGTGTCCCTTCTTGCTGATCTTTTCGACAGAGGTAGCTAAGATCCTGCCTGATTCTTTCAAAAGGGACTTTAAGGATCCGTGGAGAAGACCCCGCATGCGGGTCAGGGAGCAGCTGCCAAGGTAACAAACCGAATGATTTGGTTGAATGATTTGATGAATGTGGGCTGGTAACAAACCGAATGATGAAACCCTGCCGGGAGCGCGTGACGAACATGTAGGGCTTGTCCATCCATGAGACCAGCTGAGGGGGTAGAGAAGAAGGCTGAGGGAAAGGGGAGATTGCTCTGAAAGTCTGCTTCTCATCTCAAGATCTTGAGTGTGTTGTGTTTTTCTTCCTCCACTCTCCAGCTCAGAAGAACATTAGAGCCCTGCTGGATCAGGCTAAAGACACATCTAGTCCAGCTTCCTGTGTCTCCCAGTGGCCCATCAGATGCCTCAAGGAGCACACAAGACAACAAGAGACCTGCATCCTTGCACCTGGCTCTCGGAGTTCACCTTTCCCCTAAAACTAGAAGGTTACATACAGTCAAAATGGCTTATAACTTGCGATGGACTTTTCCTCCATCAATCTGTCCAATCCTCTTTTAAAGGCACCTAGGCCAGATGCCATCCTGTGGCAAGGAGTTCCGCAGATTGATTACATGCTGGACAAAGAAATATTTTCTTTTTCTTTTCAAACTCCTTCAGTGATTGACCTAAGTGAATTGGGCGGGGGAGGGGGGCATGGAACGTTAAGCAGAGCTGTTAGCAAAAAATTATTTGGGAAGGGAATCTTCAAGCCCTTCAGTAGGGTGGGGGGGGGGGAGTCATGCATTCTCTTACCCATCTTCCTGTACCTCACCTGGCATTTAGTCAAAGGCTGTAGCTGCAGGAAGGGGGGATGTGCTCCTTTCATTTGGCAGCCAGTTGCAAAGTTTATTGTTTGGTTGCCATGTGCATTATGCGCTGAGACACATGCCTGGCAGGGCTAACCAGCTTGGCTCCAAAAAGCTGGCAAGGGCACCATTTCTCTTTCTTGTGTCGCACAGAGGGGTACTCTCTGTTCACTATAATGGGCAAACTTGCAACAGAGAAATGCACAATTTAACACTTCCAGAAGATCAGTTAGAACCTAAGAAGAGCCCCGCTGGATCAGGCCATAGGCCCATCTAGTCCAGCTTCCTGTATCTCACAGCGGCCCACCAAATGCCCCCGGGAGCACATCAGATAACAAGAGTCCTGCAAGGCTTCCTGGGAATTGTAGTTAAGAACATAAGAACAGCCCCACTGGATCAGGCCATAGGCCCATCTAGTCCAGCTTCCTGTATCTCACAGCGGCCCACCAAATGCCCCAGGGAGCACACCAGATAACAAGAAGAACTGCAAGGCATTCTGGGAATTGTAGTTAAGAACATAAGAACAGCCCTACTGGATCAGGCCATAGGCCCATCTAGTACAGCTTCCTGTATCTCACAGCGGCCCACCAAATGCCCCAGGGAGCACACCAGATAACAAGAGTCCTGCAAGGCTTCCTGGGAATTGTAGTTAAGAACATAAGAACAGCCCACTGCATCAGGCCATAGGCCCATCTAGTCCAGCTTCCTGTATCTCACAGCGGCCCACCAAATGCCCCAGGGAGCACACCAGATAACAAGAAGAACTGCAAGGCATTCTGGGAATTGTAGTTAAGAACATAAGAACAGCCCCACTGGATCAGGCCATAGGCCCATCTAGTCCAGCTTCCTGTATCTCACAGCGGCCCACCAAATGCCCCAGGGAGCACACCAGATAACAAGAAGAACTGCAAGGCATTCTGGGAATTGTAGTTAAGAACATAAGAACAGCCCCACTGGATCAGGCCATAGGCCCATCTAGTCCAGCTTCCTGTATCTCACAGTGGCCCACCAAATGCCCCAGGGAGCACACCAGACAACAGGCACAACCTGGTGCCATTCCTTGCATTGCATTCCTTGCAATGTGCCTCCCCTCCACAAACACTTTTTAGACCCATTTTACAGCTGCGGTTGAAAGTGTGCCGGAGTCCCTCTCTCTCCTGCTGTTGGCATATGTAAGGATCAAAAAGGCCCCAGACAGAAAACAGAACCCCAGAATGCTTCTGCTTCTCTTTCTCCTCCCATGCTTGGGCTTTGAAAACTGCAAGAAGAATGGGGTGGAAGAGGAAGTGTGGAGAAGCGGAGGGCAATGGGCTAGAGTGGCAGAGATGCTCTGGCCCGTTTGCTCTCCTCTCCTCTGCACTTCCTTTCTGCTCTGTTCTCTCTTTTTGAACCCAAGGAGCAGGGGGAAGAGGGGAAACAATGAAGGTAGCGACTGGGGTGCCTTTGCGCAAAGGAAACATGCCCCCTCCCTGAAGCACTGCAGAATCTTGGGTGACATTATCCCCTTTATGAGAAGGACCGTGGCTCCATGATGCTCTTTATCAAAGTGTCCTTTAAAGAAGGGTCACTGGCTTAATTTTTCAAGAGCAAGGGAGCTGGGAAAATGGAAGGCAGCCAAGGCATGGACAATTTGTCAGGGCCGTTGTGTTCCACTGGCCACGTTGGTGCTCTCAGAGCCCCGTTGCCAGCGAGAGATGCTGGACTCATTAAGGCGACGCGATCAAAGCCGTCATCTCGGAGCCGCCGATGCGCCGGTGTTGCCGAGAAACGGCAGAGCTTTCGTGCGGTTGCTGCCTGGCTCTTGGAGCCATCGCCTGACACGCAGGGAAAAATAGGCCTCGGGCTCTTGGCTCTCGTGTGCATTTTGCCTTTTGAAGGGCCGCCCCACATGCTTTGCAGAAAGATTTGCCATCTGATCCTGCGCTGGGGGGATGTGACACAGGGGAGATCCATGGATCAGATATCTTTGATGTTGTGTTTTGCTTTACAAGCTGTCACGAGACGAGGAGGCTGTATGGATCAGGGTGGTCATGCTGGGGGAGAGGAGTGCAACCCTCCCCCATACACCATTTTCCTGATGGAGGTTGCAGCCTAATTCCTGGGGAACATCTGTTCTTAACAAGAACAGTGCATCAGCGGTTGGGTAGACCTGGGCCCCCAGCACCTGTGGTGCCCTCCCCTTGTGAGTCATTTATCCCAGCGCAGATGACCACAGCGGAACAGAACCGCTCTTTGCTTTGTCTCCAAAAATGCTTTTTCGGGGAAATCCAGAAGTAAACAGGAAACCACAGAAACGGCTGTTGCCCCTCCAAAAAGAGGTTTGGGATAATGACACTTGGAGGAATCGCTCACCAGTTCTTGCTTACCCTCAGAGGGGCCTCAAATGCTTGATACAGCGACCATATTATAAATGGAGAAGAACAAACCCATCTGTATAGTTCCCCCCAACCAGTCCTGTTTTCTTTAAATCAACCATGTTCAGGTGCATAGGTTTTGCAGGTCTGATCGGGTAAATCAAGGACATAAGGGTCTTATTTCTTGGGCCATAGACATATTTGGTAGAAGTGATGATCAGGGGCCGGGGTGCCCAAACCCCGGCCCTGGGGCCACTTGCGGCCCTTGAAGCCTCTCAATGAGGCCCTCAGGGAGCCCACAGTCTCCAATGAGACCCTGGCCCTCCGGATATTTGTTGGAGCCCACACTGGCCCAACACAACTGCTCTCAGTTTGAGTGTGACTGTTTGACCTCTCACATGAGCTGTGGGATGAGGGCTCCTTCCACTGCTTCTTGTTTCACGTCTGTGATGCAGTAGCAGCAGCAAAGGAAAGGCCAGCCTTGCTTTGTGCAAGGCCTTTTATAGGCCTTGAGCTATTGCAAGACCTTCATTCATTCATATAAGTTCATCTTTAATATATTCATTTATGTAAACTTATGTAAATTTATTCAAATTTTAAATGTAAATTAATTCTTTTTTTTTTTTAACCCGGCCCCCTACATAGTGTCAGAGAGATGATGTGGCCCTCCTGCCAAAAACTTTGGACACCCCTGATCAAGGGGAAGAAATCTGACTTTCAGAGAAAGGGAATCTTGCAATGGTTGGTGATTAAGTATCTTGTCTCATTCATTAGAATGGGCATTGTGAATGCATTTGGTGCGCAAGAAATCTATTTTTGGAACTGGATTTCGTCTGGTTTTGGTACTCAATAAAAAAAATGTAATCTATCTATATATCAAAAGGTGTCTCAGCAAGGCCACCCAAGTTCTGTTTGTCTACAGGTTGGGTGTGGAAATGTGGAATCTGTTATCCTGAGCCACCCAGATTTCACATTTGAGAAAGCTTTCAGGTTTCTAGTCCTGATGGTGGCTTGTGAAACCAGTTTGGAAATGTGTTGGTTGTGCCTTGTTTAAAGGGTTCAGATCAGGGGGAGGGTGACATGGCTGCCGGGCAAGAGGATGGTTACCATTCTCACCTGGAAGTAAATCTCATTAAGAACAATGTGATTTACTTCTCAGTAAACATAGGTAGCATGCCCTGTCTAGATCTGCCCTGCCACCCTTCCTCAATTCTGACTTGTGTGCTCTTGTTTGTGAACTCTGTGACCCCTAATTTGGTGAAACACTGGGTGTTCTTGAGAAGTTGTGTTTCTTGATGTGTGTGACATGTAAGAAATCGTAAAGTTCTTTTTCCCTCTCACACAACACCAGAACCATGGAATATCCGCTGAAATTGCGTGGCGGGAGAGTTAGAATAGACCAAAGGAAATATTTCTTTACCCAGCGTGCAGTTAATCTGTGGAACTCCTTGCCACAGCATATGGTGATGACATCTGAAGGCCTAGAAGCTTTTCAAAGGGAGTTGGGTAGATTGATGGAGGAAATTGCCGTTACAGGTTTCAAGCCATGATGGGTACGTGCAACCTCCTGGTTTTAGAAGTAGGCTACCTCACAATGCCAGGCGCAAGGGAGTGGCAACAGGATGCAGGTCTCTTGTTGTCTTGTATGCTCCCTGGGGCATTTGGTGGGCCACTGTGAGATGCAGGAAGCTGAGCTAGATGGGCCTTTGGTCTGATCCAATGGGGCTCTTCTTATGTTCTTATCCCATTTCAAAGATGGGAGAATAAGGACTAGGAGATAATGGAGCAGCTTGCAGTCACTCTTTTACTACACACTCTTTTGTGTGTGGGGGGGGGGGTAGTGGAGCAGGAGACCAGGCCATAAGGCCAGCCAAAGTGCCCCGGTTACTGAGGAAGTCCATCAGATGTCACTGCCTTTCCCGGAACAGTACCTTGTAGCCAGTAACAACTTTTGCCCCTTGTCCTTCTCCCATGATTTGAAAAGAGGGGATCAGAATGGAAACATAGAGGAGAGGAGAGCATAGTGGCTAGAACATCCCTGACGCTCTAGCCTACCCTTCTCTTCTCCCCATGTTCTCTTCCACTCTGTTCACCTCCTCCTTTGCAGGTCAAGAAGCATCTCCTAGATTGGTCATTCCTGCATGCCACGTTGCCAGTTGTGAACCTATTTGCATAAAAGTGCCCCCCCCATTAAACCTGGAGATAACACTCTTCTTTCTCCTTCTGCTGTGCTTTTAGTTACTGTGTCTACTTCCGACTGAAGCACGTGAGCCTGGCCTGCTGCCTACATTTCTGGAGCAGCCAGCTGGTACGAGACAGACAGGTCTGTGTAGAGTGCCAGGGGGATGCAGTGGGCAGCAAGAAGCGGTGCCAAGGGGATGGTCTGCAGGGAGCCAGGTGAGTGGCTAAGGCACCGTTGTCCTTGTTGCGATCCAGGCAGCACTGCTGACGATTGCTTGAATACCCACTGCAGGCTTTGTGTGGTGCTGGAGATCAAGGACTTAGTCAACACAGGGGCATCGCTGGTGGGGGGACTGCACCGGGTGACACCTCAGGGAGGGCTGATACCAAAATGACTACATTTATTACCAGTGGTGCAAAAATGCACCGGCGGTGGAAAATAGTTTGAAACCTGAGGACCCAATCCAGATGTCACCAGGGTCAGGGTACAAGAGGAATGGTGGTGGCTGTTGCAGATGTTTGCAGCATTCAGTGAGGAGGGAAGGCTACTGTTGAGCCGGGGATGACGAGCTGCCAGTGGTAAGTAGCATCGCCAGGTGGTGGTGCAGCTTTTCGAGGGTGGGGGGAGAGTGCGATGGGGGATGGGACTTCCCGGGGGGGTGGGACTGGTGGAAGCTGGGGACTTCTCCACTGGACTTCTCCACTGGATCCTATGCCCTGCATCAGATTGCAAAACCTGACAAGGAGCTTTCCAGCTCTGTGCAAAATAGCTGGTGCAGACTTGAGTAGCCCGGTTGCGGCGCCTGGGGCTTTCCTTGGGAGAAAGGGGCAAAAGTTCTCTTCCCCCATGGAGACCTCTGGTGGCCTCCTTGGCCCCACTGGCTTCAACAGTAGCTATTTTGGCCCTGCTGTACCTGGCAGCTCCAGGGAGCTTAAGATTGGGCTGCGAGTTAGTAAATCAGTGCTTATTAAAATCAATGATTGAAAGCAAAGAATAGCTTTTAAAAGCAGAAAATAGTTTTTTTAAAATAAAGAATAATTTATAACCATTGTTTTTTAAAAAGTTGAGCAAATAATTTGCCTCTCTAAATATGCAAGAATTGTTTTCTCAAAGCAGTCCATTAGGTAATAGATGGTGGTTGGCAACCTTCAGTCTCGAAAGACTATGGAATAAGCCTACAGCACCCGGTATTCCCAGGCGGTCTCCCATCCAAGTACTAACCAGGCCTGACCCTGCTTAGCTTCCGAGATCAGACAAGATTGGGAGATAGTGTTCAGTATAGGGAGATGGTTGGCAACCTTCAGTCTCGAAAGACTATGGTAGAAGCCTACAGCACCTGGTATTCCCAGTCAGTCTCCCATCCAAGTACTAACCAGGCCTGACTCTGCTTAACTTCCGAGATCAGACAAGATCAGGAGATAGTGTTCAGTATAGGGAGATGGTTGGCAACCTTGTCTCGAAAGACTATGGTAGAAGCCTACAGCACCCGGTATTCCCAGGCGGTCTCCCATCCAAGTACTAACCAGGCCTAACCCTGCTTAGCTTCCAAGATCAGACGAGATCAGGCATGTGCAGGGTAACAGTTGCTGTCAGGTAATAGGTATGTGAAATAAATGTAGCAAGGAAACCATTTATTTCACAAGTCTCAAGCAAGTGAAAGATGGCAGGCGTCCTCTTACTAGGTACATGTGCAGCTTGATCCTCAATGTGTCTACGGTCTTGTAATTTAAAGGTGCAATTTTTATTTTGCGGTTTGTCCTGTCGCTACTATTGCCATTGCATTCAGTGATATATGGGAATTAGGATTTACGAGTAACATTCATACAAAAAAGATTACTAAGGATTCTGTGATGCCTCTGAGTTGACCTTTGGGGTGTGCCTTCCCTTTAGCATCTCCATCTGCACCCACTCTTCTCTGGCCCTACTGTGAACTAGCCCTTTGCCTCGCTTGAGTCTGCGCTTCCTAGTAGTACATTCCTCCTTGCTAGGCAATGTGTCGTGAATCTCCAATAACATTGCACGTAAATTCAGCAAGCCACTGAGGACGGCATCTTCCTCTTGCATCTTCTCAACCCCCTTTCCCTTCTGCAAGGCCCCATTTGGGTTCCCAATTTCTCTGTACACTCCATCATTCTCTACTGTCTGTACCCTGCAATACCTTCACCCCCACCCATTGTCCAGGAAGCCAATGTGGGCCCAATCCTAACCAATTTTCCAGTGCCAGTGCAGTCCTGCCAATGGGGTGTGCACTGCGTCCTGTGGTGGGGAGGCAGTCACAGAGGCCTCCTCAAGGTATGGGAACATTTGTTCCCTTACCTTGGGACTGTATTGTGGCTGCACCAGTGATGGAAAGTTGCATAGTAATGGGCCCTGAGACCCTTACGAAGCTCTGAGAAGGGGAGATAGAATGTTCCATCTGCCCATTTTCTGGGTAGACAGAAGGCAGGTAACTGATGTGTGAGTCTCTGATGCCCTAACCCAGTGGTTCTCAAACTGTTCAACAATGTGCCATCCGGTATAGTGGCAAATTCACAGAGGTGCCATAGAATGTCCCTGGTGGCCTATTCTTCCATCGTCTTGGATTTTTGTAAGAGCTTGAGCAATCCAAGAGGGTGGCTCCCAGGAGAGCCAGGAAGAGGCCCTGCAAAAGAATGGCCATGGTGGGTTTGGGAAGCACTGCTCTAACCTGATGCTCTCCTCTCCTCCTAAAGAAGACAGCTCATAGGGCTTCTGCCTGAGGGTCCCAGAAAGCTGGTACCAACCCTGCCCAATTGCCAAACTGTGACCAAAACCCAAAAGCCACGGCAACCTAACCAATCGTATCTGTTCTGTGTTGTTGTTTTTTTTTTCATTTCTAGAACATTCTGGACCGCAGCTTCTGTCGCAGGCTGTCAGGGCTCTTGGGTGCGAGAAGCGTCGCAGGAGAACTGTGCGTGTCCTCGGATGTCCTTCATCTTTGTATGACCTTCTCTCAAACTGGGTGGCCCTCTTAACCAGAAGCGAGAGAGTGAGCATGAAGCATGCGCCGCAATTTGCAGTTCAAAAAGCAAAGGAGATACCAAATGTAACTCTCATGCCATTTTTTTACCTCAATATTGCAATTTTTTTCAACTCACGTTCTTTTTAAAAACAGATGTATATATTTTGGCCACCTGGCTCTAAATGGTTTCGAAGCACAAGGGGGTCTTACTCATTAAAAAAAAATGTATACCTCTGAGAATCCTCTCCACCTACCTCCAGTGTTGCAGCTAAAACTGAAATCACTTCCTTACTCTGCTTTCAGCCATAGTTTCAGTTTTTATTTAGGGTGCGACGCCAATGGTAGCTGTCCATGTTTAACTCCTTTTAATGGAAAACCCACAGGGTGGAAATTTTGAGTGTGCCTCTGAAGTCCCAGCAAAATCAACAAGACTTAAGTGTGCCTAACCCTTTTTTTTCTGGATTGGGTCCCAAGGGTCTTTTAAATGCATTCAGATGAGGGAAGTGTATGCCAAAAGTTTTTGTCATCAAGCCAATGGGTGATAAACCTCCTTTTTAAAGGCTGTGTTGAAGACAGGATGTCGTGACTACGTGGACAGATATAGGAAGTGATGCCAGGACAAAGGATCAAGGTTAGGATCAAGGTGAGATTTGAGAAGGGGGAAAAAAAATGGTTGTCCCTCAAGGATTTTATGTCTGGATATCATCATAAAGAGTTGGAATGATGGATGCTTGGCGACTTTTCCATCTGAATCCCAGCAGCTTGCTTTGGGGAAACGTGCCCCACTAAAAGTGTCCATCATGTTGTGGGTCATTGAAATGACAGGTGTTTGTGCATGAACAACATGTTGCTTTTCTCATGTTCATTTCCAATCTGTCACATCTCAGGGGAGAAAGGGGTTGATTGTGGTGGAAATCTTGCCGGTGTATATTGCGTGTGCCAGTTCAGTCAGAAGCACAGACTGGCTCTTTATAAATCATTGACAATGAGCGAAATGTACTGATTTGTGTGTTTTAATGGTTGAGAGAGGTTAAAAGTTGGTACACACTAGCATAATGTGAACAGGTGATGTCAGAGCATCAGGGTAGAAGCTAATCACTTACAGGGTGGGGGGTAGTTTGAATGGGGAAGTGGTGTGGGAAGAAGCGAACATCACCCCATGTGGGTCTGCGCCATTACCCCAATTAAAATATCCCCTCTTCCCAAAAGCTGCAGAAACCCGTTGCGTACCCATATTTTTCACTAGAATGGGACCTTCTGATGTTTCACATAATGGTTGGCAACATGATTATGGTGTGAGGAACCTAAAGTCTTCTTTCCAGGGATATATTCATATCTCGTATGTTTTCAGACTGGTGGGTGAGAGTCTAACTAGATGGGACATCAGTACACTCTAGTTACACTGTGAATAATTGTCTTTAGATATTGTTTTCTGCTCACCTATATTCTCGAGCACAAGCAGCAACTGTTACCCTGCATGTGCCCATTCTCATCTAATCTTGGAAGCTAAACAAGGTCAGGCCTGGTGAGTACTTGGATGGGAGACCGCCTGGGAATACTGGGTGCTGTAGGCTTATATCAGGGGTGTCCAAAGTTTTTGGCAGGAGGGCCACATCATCTCTCTGATACTGTGTCGGGGGCCAGGGGGAAAAGAGAATTAATTTACATTTAAAATTTGAATAAATTTACATAAGTTTACATAAATGAATATATTAAAGATGGAACTTATATGAATGAATGAAGGTCTTGAATTGCTCAAGGCCTATAAAAGGCCTTGCACAAAGCAAGGCTGACTTTTCCTTTGCTGCCACTACTGCATCACAGACGTGAAACAACAAGCAGTGAAGGGAGCCCTCACCCACAGCTCACGCGTCAAATGTCAAACAGTTTGAGACGTCAAACAGTTGCCCTCACGCTCAGAGCAGTTGTGTCGGGCCAGTGCGGGCTCCAACAAATCTCCAGAGCGTCAGAAGCTCATTGGACACTGGGGGCTCCCTGAGGGCTGCATTGAGAGACCTCGAGGGCCGCAAGTGGCCCCAGGGCCAGGGTTTGGGCACTCCTGGCTTATACCGTAGTCTCTTGAGACTGAAGGTTGCCAACCAATCAGTCTCATTCTGTGCCCACTGCCATTTGAGTGAGAGATCACGCCTTCACTCTGTAGCCCTCTCCATGATGGTTGCATTCCTGAATATCTCTAAAAGCATTTTGGTAGCCTCTGTGTCGGAGGCTAATTTCACTGATAGCCGCTCCATGCAGTGACATCACTAGGGCTTTTGCGTCACTCCCATGATGGACCTCCTTCCATGCAATGGATGGGCCAATGCCCTGGGCAGTGGGCATGGTGATAGATACTCCATCACCCCACCCCCTGTTGGTTTTTTGGCTATAACTTTTGACAGAATAAAGATATTTCAACACAGTTTGTTCCATTACACCCTGCATGAAAATACACATTGAATGATATATAACAAGATGTATTTTTCAAAAAGTCCAAGATTTTTTTAAAAAAATTGGCCAATAGTAGTGTTACCCCACCCCCTGTGCTCATCGCCCGGTGTGGCCCCCTAGTCATGCCATTGGATACATGATTTGAAGTCTTCAGGGAACCCAATGCTGAATGCAGTGTGACCGGAACATCTTGCATCTGAATGAAAAAGACGAAGTGCTTGGAAGAGAGGAGACTGGAAGCAGTGATTGAATTGATGGGACATCTTGTTAGTCCCTAGGGGCACAATCCTAACCAGGTCTACTCAGAAGTAAGTCCTACTTTGTTCAATGGGGCCTACTCCCAGGAAAGTATGGTTAGGATTGCAGCCTGAGGGCCCAATCCTATCCAATTTTCCGGTGCCAGTGCAGCTGTGCCAATGGGGCATACACTGCATCTCGTGGTGGGGCAGCAATCACAGAGGCCTCCTTAAGGTATGGGAACATTTGTTTCCTTACCTTGGGGCTGCATTGCGTCTGCACCAGTGCTGGAAAATTGGATAGGATTGGGCCTCGAGTCAGATATCAGGGCTTCTGTGTGAAATCTTCAGTTTATATCTTTTATTGATGTGGTCGTTCCATATGGAGCTCCACTATTGTGGCTGGATGCAGCCCATGGCTCTTTACTTCCTTGGGTACAAGAGATGAACCTCTTGCAATGTGTGGGGAATGAGCATGGATTCAAATGTCAGCAAGCGAATCAATCACCCCTAACCCCCCCCAATCGGAAGAGATGGCCAAGGAAAATCAAGTGTTGAATGATCATCAGAGTTGCCACACATTCATAACTGCCTGTGAATCATTCAGCTTAGAGGAACTCTGTTCATTATTATATTCCTTATAAACTCCTGTTCATGTATCGTATTTCATATAAAAATAATATGATTTCACGAAAAATAAATAATTATTACAACCAAGAATTTATCAATGTTACTTGTATTTTTGTTGCCCTGGATTATTTCTCATAAGAAATCCTAATGCACAATGGAGTTACATGTGCTTGAATGGTATGATGTCATGGAGGTGAGGAGAGTGGTGGGCTAGAAGAGTGTCTGGAGAGGACACTCTCTAGTCTACCACTCTACTCCTCTGCTCTGTTTCCCTCTTTCTTTTGTATCCAGGGAGCAGGAGGTGGAGATGGAGGCATCATCTGCCACTCCACCTCCTGAGGCAATGGCCTCAATTGGCCTCATTGACGGGCCAGCTTTGATCCCTATTATTATTTTATTAATTACATACCACTTTTCAACAAAAAAGTTCACAGACAAAATCAAATATTTACATGGTTCCCTCTTCCCCCAAAGGCTCACATTCTAAAAAGATGCAGAAGGAATACCAGCAAACAGCCACTAGGGCAGACTCGTTGCTGGGGTGAAGAGGGACAGTGGCTCTCCTCCTGCTAAATAGAAGAAGGAGATTTGTATGCCACCAGTTCTGTGCTATGTCTTCCAAACCTTGGGTAGCCATGGAATTCAAGCATAGCTAAGAGAGGCGCCAGCTGTCCCAAGGTGCAAACTCTCACGGTTGTCCCTGTCTTAATGGTGGAGAAAACTGGATGCGTTGCCAGTGTGGGTCTCGGGTGACTGGCTAAAGGCTCTCTTTTTGGAACCTCAGTAATAAATCTTGCAAAGAGCTGTTGCCCTAGGGGAGTCCACCAGCTAGGTAGTTGGACCAAGCTAATTTCCCCTCTTTATCTTCTGATGGGTTCCCTCTGGCTGTAGGGAGGGAACTGTGTGTCCAGTTAAAACTGCAATGGGGGCACATGTAGTTTGTGGCATCTTCCAGCTCCTTTGGTTCCATTTTCTCCCTTCCTCTCTTTTGGCAGTGCCGACGTGTAGGGCCTCTAAGAGGAATTTGATCAGGGGGTACAAAGTTTCTTTTGGTTCCCTTTGCAAAGGTGGAGGGGTGAAAGAGAGCGGGGCAGGGTGATGACAGTGGAGCAGAATAGGGGCGAAGCAGGGTGAGGGGAGGGGAGAAATAGATAGAGAAGTCTTTGGAGCCCAGGTCTACCCACCCGTGTGGCATCAATAGTGTCCCCAGCATCGCCAGTCATTTTGGTGCCCCCAGCATCCTGTATGGGCAACAAGTCTGAGTAGATAGGAAAATGTCGGATCCCAGGAAATTTCTGGGCCCCCCTTTTGACCCTGGGCATGGTAACAAATTACCCTCTTTACCCCCCTCTCCTAGGCCCTGCCTACGTGATGAAGCATCAGTCTTGGTGCAATTGCCCAGACTATGATTTTATTGTTGGCATCCTTCAGTCTCGGAAGACTATGGTATTGCGCTCTGAATAGTGGTTCTGGAACAGTGTCCTCTCCAGTGCGCAAAGCCTGGGTAAAGTAGGTATGGAGGATAGGCTGTTATGCATGCAGCAAATCCCCCCTCCACGTCGCTGAAATGGTCCAATGGAAGGGCGGAAGCCAATACGGTTGGTTCTAGTGGTGTCGCAGGAGTTTCCAGAACATGACTGTGTTCAGCCATGAACTGCCTCAGGGACTCCGGCTCCGGATTTTGCCTCGAGGTTGACTCCTGAAGCCTTTTCCATAACTGGATGTAGCCACAAGGCAGTGGTGGTTTGGGATCAGAGTTTTCCTTCTCTCAGATGAGCTGCCTTCCCAGGCTATTGAGTCCCATCTAGCCGATGGCTGTTTTGTCGCCTCTCACAACAAGTACAGCCAAACTGAGGGCCTATTCTTATCCCCAGCCCCCAGGGGTAATTTTATATGAATGAATGAATGGGTTGTGGCAGAAGATCAAAGTAATCTCAGTGCTGATTGGCACCCTTGGTGCAATTCCAAAATGTCTTGAAGAGCAACTTTACTGGGAACAGTTTATATTTTGCAATGATACTTATCAGACTTATGATAAAAGTCAGGCCTCCAGGTCCCTTGGGAAGAACTCCATGTCTGGATAAAACAAACCAGTTAATAACTATGTGAATTATATGAATAGTCATAATATGATGATGTTATTTGTAATTTGGACAAGGCATCCCCCCCCCAATTAGGGCCAGTGATCTCCTAGGGCAGCTTTCTGAAAACAGGAACTCCGAGCACCTAAACCGAGGCTCCTTGGCCTTCCAGGGTATTCCTTCCGTGCAAATCAAGGATGACAGTGTGAATTAGTTTGATCCTTTGGGCCTCCAGCCATCCTCAGCCACTAGCGAAGCTTCCCACCATTCCAAAGTCAGCTTGGCATATCTTGAACGGTTGCAGCTGTGGTGCCGGAAGGGGACAAAGAGTGGCTGCCCGGCTGCTTTCATGGCGAAATGAATCCCTGATGGGTGGGTGTACACAGAAAGGACCGGGGTGTTGTCCCCTTGAATGTCACGGCTGTGCCTGCATCGTGGAATGAGAGGCTGGCGTGAAATGGTCCCTGATTCCAAGCAGATGTGACTGGGCAGAAGTTTGAAAGGAGAGGTTTAAATACCACTGAGGAATGGGGGAGCAAGTGAAGCAAGAGAAGGAAAGAAATCTCGGTATTGGTTAAATTCATGCTTCCTGGTTTTAACTTGAGTTTCCTGGTTGTCCTTTTAACCCGTCATTCATGCCCCCCCCAACAGACTTGCCAGTTTGCCCCCAGTGACCTTGTTCCTCTTGTGTTTTTCTTTTGTCTCGGGTGAACAGAAAAGCAGATGTTAATCTCTATTTCAGTGATTTTCAACGAGTGTGCCAAGAATCGTCCATAGGAATGCAATGGGAGTTTGGGGGAGGGTTATTTATTAGTAGGGCCATTGAGGGAATGTGTGCCCCCCCCAGCTGTGCGGTGTGCCTTGTCAATTGTCAAAAAACTGATTGTGTACACTGAAAAATTTTAGTGCCTCTGTGTGCTGTGAGATGAAGCATGTGGCAAAACGCTGCACTATATATTTGGGAGCCTGCTGCCACAACCCCTTGTTGTGGCTAGGCTGCACATCTTTTCTGATGGTGCCTGCCCTGGTCTGCTCTATCCAAGTACCAGATGATCACCCCTTACCCCATTTTTTCAAGGATGGGCAGCCTTGTGATTCCACCAAGCTTTGCCTTGAAGTCATTCTCAGGTTTTGGGATGCATCCAACCTGACAACCGTGCCTCCATTCCCCCAAACACAGAGACAAATGGCAAACACAGAGACAAATGGCAATGCAATGACTGTACCACTTTTTCTAGTGCTGCAGAGCAGTAGAATCAACTTTATAGTGGGACAAAGGTATAGCCAATGCAATGGGAGAGAGAGAGAGAGAGAGAGTCTTCTGCTGGCTAATATTACTCTGGGGATTTGCCTTCTTCCCAATCACCTAATCTTATTTTAACTGAGAACAGTGGCGTCACTAGGGTTCACGCCACCCGGTGTGGGATGCCAGCGTGTCACCCCCATGTAGTGGGCGGGGCAACACCCCAGATGGTGGGCGTGGTGATGAACCATCACTCCGCCCCCACTGGTTTTTTGGTTGTACCTTTTGATAGACAAAGATAGAACACATTCTGCATGAAATTACGCATTGATTGATATACACCATGATGGTATTATTCTTCTAAATTATGATTCTAGTGATTTTGGTCACTAGTGGTGTCACACACACACACACACACACACACCCCGGGTGTCAACTTACTAACACCTTATTGCAGCAGTTCTCAAACTTTTAGCACTGGGACCCACTTTTTAGAATGACAATCTGTCCAAGACCCACCAGAAGTGATGTCATGGTGGAAGTGACATCATCAGGCAAATTAAAATAAATCAGTATAAATAATTAAAGTAAAACAAATAATTAAATAAGCAGAAGCCAGCCCTGTTCCACCAAGTGAATTTCCTCTTCAGCCTGCCTGCAATAACACCCCCCCTCCAAAACCAGTAAGGTTTTCAGCTCTAACCAGTACCCAGTTCAATTTAAGAACTTCTTTTTAAACCAGATCACTGTCAGGATCCACCTGGCTTTGCAAGTCCCAAAAAGGTTCACCTTATCAGCTGAAGCCTCTGTTTTGATCCTCTTTAGTGGGGGGGGGGGGAGGCTGCCTTCTGGAGTATTTGTTGAGCTCCAGTTCCATCAGATCAGGAGCATTCAGGTAGCCTTGCACTCCCGTTCACCTGATCTTCCACACCAGCCAAGGCACATTTACTTACTTGTGAGTAAATGTGGCCATAAGGCTTCGTTTCGCTTTCCATAGGACTCAATACATTCATCTGCTTGGAGGGAGGGACTTCCTTCTCAGGTGTTTTTGGGGGTTGCCTTCATTGGATCAGGACCATTCTGGTGTTGTTGGATTCCTCTCAGCCTGCCCTTTCCGAAGGACTAAGTCACGTTTGCCTACCCATGACTAAACGCGTGATATGGCTCATTTTCACTTTCCATAGGGATCCATGCATTTTTTGTTCTCCAGTTTTTTGGCCATAACTTTTGATAGAAAGGAGATATTTCACTCTGTGTTTTTGCATTGCATTCTGCTTGCAATTCCGCATCCAACTGTATATAATATGATGGGGTTACTCCTAACCACCGCAATTTTAGTGCGTCACCCCCCCAGTGCACATCACCCGGTGCAGCACCCCCCGCACCCCCAGTGACACCACTGACTGAGAGTCTATTCTCTACTTCTTCACTGCCAGTTTAATTACTCAAGCCAGGGCTGTTTTGTCAGCGGTACCACTGAGATGTTGATATTCCTTTCCCAAAGGGCTTGCTTTTCCTCCTATGTTGGCCTTCAGATGTGGAGCAAAGGCAATTGAACATCAGATGTTGCTGCCTACTGAATCAAGATTGGTATGCATCTAGCTCAGTATTGCCAGCACAGACTGGCAGGGGTATTTCCCATCCCTCCCTGGCACTGGTGCCAGGAATTGAACCCAGGACCTTCTGCATGCAAAGCAAAGTCAGTGCCATTGAGCTACAGCCTCAGTTCTCTGCCAGTTTGTTTAATTACATTTCTTGAGTCTGGTTTATTTTTGGGTGTCTGATTTATTTCTAATGTCTGAAGGAACCAGCTTCTTGCTTCTGTTGGTCTTCCGTTGCTGCCTGGTTAATTAATGCATTAATTGCTTTCTTGTTGATGATTCTGCTTTCTTTGCTTGGGATGATGTCTGTTTGCAGCTTGTAAGCTGTTTTGTAGGTCTTGTTGGAGCCGATTTGGGGGGGGGGGTGTCTTATGGATGCTTTCATTAGCAAAGGAAACTGACAGAAGGAGAAATAAAATGGTGAGGCAGAAATTGATGCTGAGATTATAAGGCATGGCAGTCTTTGTCAGGGGCAATAGGGCACCTGGGGCCAATAAAATTTGAACACCCCATCCATACCGCCATACACACTGCCAGTCTTAGAAAGGCACTTCCAGTTCTTGCTGAAAACCAGAAGTGCTTTTTGGAGCACTTCTGGAGCACTCAGAACACCTCCCAGGTACAACCAGAAGGCACTTCCTGTGGTGTCCAGGAGGTCTCTTGACACACCCCTTAAGTGTGGTACCTGGAGCAATGTACCCTCCCCTGCTACACCACTGGTCTTATACAGGTGAGGTGAGATCCAGAATGGCATTCAGTAATTTCACCAGAAACCCAATTTGACACACATTTGTAGGGTTTTGCTTGAGCAAAGGAAAAAAAAAAAGGTGAGGGATTCCCTGGGATGAAATGTTAGCTTCAATTGGAGGAGCAAATGTTCTCATGGGGGGGGGGGATGGGTTCAGTGCATAGAGAGCATGGAATTTCAACATGCACTTCCCAGTGGTGTCATCAATTGATGTACTAGCGCCCTCTGGTGGACTTGTAGAACATTGAACATAAGAACATAAGAACATAAGAACAGCCCCACTGGATCAGGCCATAGGCCCATCTAGTCCAGCTTCCTGTATCTCACAGCAGCCCACCAAATGCCCCAGGGAGCACACCAGATAACAAGAGACCTCATCCTGGTGCCCTCCCCTACATCTGGCATTCTGACTTAACCCATTCCTAAAATCAGGAGGTTGCGCATACACATCATGGCTTGTACCCCATAATGGATTTTTCCTCCAGAAACTCATCCAATCCCCTTTTAAAGGCGTCTAGGCTAGACGCCAGCACCACATCCTGTGGCAAGGAGTTCCACAGACCGACCACGCGCTGAGTAAAGAAATATTTTCTTTTGTCTGTCCTAACCCGCCCAACACTCAATTTTAGTGGATGTCCCCTGGTTCTGGTATTATGTGAGAGTGTAAAGAGCATCTCCCTATCCACTCTGTCCATCCCCTGCATAATTTTGTATTGCATTTTTATATGTTCCTCATTTATTCAATTTTAATTGAATATATATAATTATATTTCTCAAGGACTTAAAATACACTCTTGTGTTTGCTGATGGGCTTTCATACAGCTGGTGGGTGACTACTAGTCCAACAGTGCAATCTTATCCATGGTTACTCTGCAGTAAGTCTCACTGGATTCACACTTAGTCTCTGGTAAGTGTGTATAATATAGCAACCCAAGGCAGTCAGTGCTTTATCAATGAGAACTAATGGAACGGCTGATGATCTCTCTTAAGGGCTTTGAATGAGATGCCCTTCAGGGTTGGAGGAGATGCTATGTATCCCACTGCAGGGAAGAGAGAGAGCAATCAAGGACAGTTAGTTGTCTGAGGGAAGCTAGCTTTCTATGTGTTGGTGATCAGAGTATAAAGAGGATCATCTTTCATGTAAGGCTTCCAGTCCAGAGATCTAATATGAAAGGCTATCATATTTCAATTCAAGGTGCTGGCATTGACCTTTAAAAACCTTCAAGGTTTGGGCCAAGCTATCTGAGGGATCGCCCTCTTAGGGCATCTGAGGAATTTCTCCTGCATCCAGAGAGAAACCTAAGTGACATTTTTAATGCCTTCTAAGGCATAGGGAGACCATGGGAAGTTGGACAGAATTGGGCCCTCAATCTCTGGGTTTTTTCTTCCTTGGAGTTGAACAATCAAGGCTTACCATTGTTTCTATAGTCCAAAACAATCTGCATTGTGTTCATGGGGTAAGTTATTTTGCCTCAGCAGTGAGTTCAGCTGCAACGCATAGGATAAATTGCTCAAAAACTTCAGAAACCCTAAAGGGAAACACAAACTGCATTTATTACTGTCTGAATCAAACAGAAAATGAAAACAGTTTTTTTTAAACTCGCATAATCCTTGGTTTTACAGTTGTGTCAGTGATTGTTCAATGACTCTTAATAGTTACTTGAATGTTTCAGAGTTTCCAGCCATGCATCTCTTGTGCAATGCTCCTCTTCTAATTATTTTAAGAATCCTTCTAGATCAGGGCCAATTCTGGAATGTGGGAAGTACTTAGCAACAAGCCTTTGTGGGAACCTTCATCTTCTTCACTCCACCCCATCACTTAAGCCTCCTCATCAATGCTGCAAAGAGAGAGGACAATCTGAGGCATTGGATTGCACTCACTCTCTTGCTGAATGGCACGAGGGGAAATACTGTATTGTGCTCTGTAGCACAGGCCCATCCTGTCCCTTCATTATCTCTCTCCCCCCCCCAATGGGAGAACAAGAAGCCACACTACTGCAGCACCCAAAGAAAGAGCACAGGTATGCAAGTAGGCAAAGATGGCGGCTAATGCATGGAGAAGTCACCTCATCCTCTTGCCTGCTCACCCACACTCTCCCTTGATGGTCAAGGTGATTGCCACACTACATTGGCATAGCTGAGGGAGAAGGGGGTGCATTTCCCCAGGTGCCATGTCTTGAGGAGGTGCAAACTCGCATCCCCAACAGCAGATCCTGAGGCAGGCAGTCACTTGGAGGCACTTCCAGGAGGAGCTCTGAAGTTCAGGGAGGCCATGGGTGGACTGCCTGCTCACTGAAGCTTAGCAGCAAAATGGGCTACCTAGAAATGCTGGTTGTGAGTGTGGTGCAGAGCCCAAGAGCTGCAGGAACAGCATCTGAAACTGGGACTCCCAGTGTGCGGCAGAGACTGTCTCACGCAAGGGACTGCATCAGAACATGTCCGTCAAGTCAAAGTTGTATGGCAAAGTTGCAGAGAAAAAGGGTCATGCTGTTGACATGGTACTGCAACAACTGTGTGTAAAGTGTAATTTTGTCATGGGGGAGTTAATATTTTATGTGCCCCACTGCCATGCAAGGACCTGAACAGCCTTTAATAGATGAATAATCTTAGTGCGGTTAGCACTCCACACAGAAAGCCATGAAATGTCCTTACCATATCATCTAGGGCATTGGTTCCCAAACATTTTAGCACCGGGACCCACTTTATAAGATGACATTCTATCGGGACCCATCTAGCTTGATGAGACAAACAAGAAGTTTCATTTTACCAGTCATGCAAGTCTGTTTTTATCTTTTTTACCATAGATGGGGAGGGGGTGGACCACCTTCTGAAGCATATGTTGAGCTTCATGTTGATTGGATTGGGACCATTCTGGTGGCATAACCCTTCGCAATGGATTGGGGCACATTCACCTACTTGCAAGCAAACTTGCACGCATGGCTTAGTTTTACTCTCCATAGGGTTCAATTTAATTTCCTTCTGAGGTATCTGCTTGTCAGTTTCAGGACCCACCAACAATTGAGTTGCGACCCACAGTTTGGGAACCACTGATCTAGAGAGATGCAGACATACTGGTAGAGAGGTTTAGCAGAAGAAGACATTAAGCTCATTCTTCTGGACTTAATTGAACCTAATCTGGTTCAATAAGCATGATTTAGCAGTCATGGCTCATAGAATTCCCGATTTCAGTAGCCTTAATTCACAACCATATTTTGAGATGCTGAAAAAGAATAGACTTTTCTTCTAGACATTGGAGAGGTAAAACGTATTTAGACTGCACCTTTGAGAAACTCACCAAAAAAGAATACCAGGAACAGAAATCCATGGAGCAAAAGCGTAAGCATCTCTGTCCAAGGTCTACGATGATTTATTGAGAAGAGACAAACACATTCACAAGGAAATTACTGGAGCTCAGTCATCCTACCTGAAAGGTGTGTGTTCCTGCAAGAGACAAACATTAGTAGGGCCCAGCCTCTCATTTTATTCCCCAGACCACAATCATTGCCAAAACAGTTAAGGTTCTGTGAAAACCTGCATGTTGGAGCCTCTTCACAAAAACATCTGGGTGTCTGGGAACTAGCAGACTTATGTTGGCTCCCACACTCTTCACCCTGTTATAAGCTGGGGTTGACTTCACTGGCTGGTGCAATATTTGGCTTTGGGAGCGTAGCATTTCAGTGCTACTTGGGAAGCAGCTCGAGCAAGCTGCTTGGTGTGGCACAGAAGCCATGGCGAAGAATCAGACAACAGACAGGTTTCAGAGAGGTGCAGAAAGGCTGGAAGCGGGAGCAGGAATGAGAAGTCCGTCTCACCCCGCCTCTTGCCAGCTTTATTTATACTTTAAACATGTCACAATCCCTTGCAATACACTGAAGGCCAGGGAACTGGCTGTTTTTTCCCCGGCTCTCTGGCTAACCGCAATACACATTCCATTAACAAAGATAAGGGGGCTTTTTCATAACACTGTCTTCCCATCCTCCTCTCTTGTTTACAATACCCAGATAATGAATCAGAAGTCTGCGGCTTCTAACAAGGCAGAGGCTTCTAGATGTGTCTAGGTGCCAACACAAGTGTGCTTGCCGATTGCCATGTCTCTAAAAGCCTGATGTTCTATGCATTTTCCTACAGGGAGAGTTGCTGCTGTAAGCCCCACCCTGCCAACGTACCTTTGTTCGGAACCATGTTTTTCTGTGTATAAGCGTTCCGTAAGAACAGTCCAGGCGTGCTAACACTTCTCGCTTATTATTTCTGTAATGATTGAACAGAAATTAGAATGCCATTACATGTCCCTAGTTCAATGGTTCCCATATATTTTATCAAAGGGAACCACTTTATGGGTCTCAGAAAGCCCCAGAAGGTTTTAAAGACCATTTCTGGTTTTCACTGAAACCGGAAGTGCCCTTTAAACATCTGGGTGTCTGGGAACTAGTGGACTTAGGTTGGCTCCCATACTCTTCGCCTAGCTATGAGCCAAGGATCACTTCGGTAGCAGATGCAAAATGTGGCTTTGGGAGAATTGCTGCTATAAGCCCCACCCTCCAATGAACCTTGGTTTGGAACCATGTTATTCTGAGCACATGGATTCCTTGGAAACAATCCTGGAGTGCTACAACTTCTTGTTTGCACTATTTCTGTGGAAACCCATGTGGTGAGACTGGATGATGGGCGGATCCCAAAGGATCTCCTCTATGGAGAACTTGTGCAAGGAAAGCGCCCTACGGGTAGACCACAGCTGCGATACAAGGACAGCTGCAAGAGGGATCTGAAGGCCTTAGGAGTGGACCTCAACAAGTGGGAAACCCTGGCCTCTGAGCGGCCTACTTGGAGGCAGGCTGTGCAGCATAGCCTTTCCCAGTTTGAAGAGACACTTTGCCAACAGTCTGAGGCAAAGAGGCAAAGAAGGAAGGCCCACAGCCAGGGAGACAGACCAGGGACAGACTGCACTTGCTCCCAGTGTGGAAGGGATTGTCACTCCCAGATTGGCCTTTTCAGCCACACTAGATGCTGTGCCAGAGCGCGATACCATAGTCTTTCGAGACGGAAGGTTGCCAATACATGTGTGGAAACCTCTCCAAAGCCAGTCTGAAGCACATTCAAAAAACAGAGGTGTGTGGAGAAAAATATCTCTTTATAAAGCAGTCCAAAGCCAATCCAAAGCATATTAAATAAAACAAACTGATGGAAAGGGGGGGAGAGGAAAAGATTTCTTCACAAGCCTGACCAATGCACATTCAACAAACAAATGGAGATAAGGAGGGAGGAAAAGATCTCTTTACAAACCAATCCAAAGCATATTCAAAAAAGCAGCAAAAGTAAATTAACCCACTACAGGGATCAGGGGAAAGAGGCGGAAACGTTCATGGACTTCAGCACACACACTCAGTGCAGCAGGAATTAATTGCACTATTTGGCTTTGGGGAGAATTGCTGCTGTAATCCCAACCCTGCCAACGTACCTTGGTATGGAACCATGTTATTCTGAGCACATGGATTCCTCTGAAACAATCCTTGTTTCAGATTGTTGTAACTTCCTGTTTTGGATTGCTGTAACTTCTTGCTTGCACTATTTGGCTTTGGGGGGAATTGCTGCTGTAAGCCCCACCCTCCAAGGAACCTTGGTTTGGAACCATGTTATTCTGAGCACATGATTCCTTGGAAACAATCCTGGAGTGCGGTAACTTCTTGCTTGCACTGTTTCTGTAACAATTGAACAGAAAATAGAATGCCGTTAGGTGTTGTTGTTATCTTGCATATCACAGCTGCCTGTTCTTTACTTGGATTTGGCATTAATTACTAGTCAGGCCCCACTCAGGGGCCTAGGACATCATAAAGCACTATGATGAAGAAGAAGAATACATATATTTATATACTGCTTTACAAGTTCACAAAGCGATTTACAGAGGAAGTCAAATAACTACAAGCTCAAAGGTATCTGGCAATGGCACATGGGATGCAGGAATGCCGGCACAGCAGCTGTTGCATCCTACCTGCCATCCTGTCAGAGGCCAGTAGAGAGAGGGAAAAGATAAATTCCTTATCTGGGACATCTTGTTCTTTGTGGAGGAACATGCATTCCTTAGGATGGGTTTGCCCTTGTGTTGCTAGGCAGGGTCTAATCAAGTCGCATGACCTCCTCCACACAGATGGCTCTTGTTTCCCATACCGTATGCAAAACATACCGTATTGCGCTTAAGAACATAAGAACAACCCCACTGGATCAGGCCATAGGCCCATCTAGTCCAGCTTCCTGTATCTCACAGCGGCCCACCAAATTCCCCAGGGAGCACACCAGATAACAAGAAGACCTGCAAGGCCTCCTGGGAATTGTAGTTAAGAACATAAGCACAGCCCCACTGGATCAGCCCATGGGCCCATCTAGTCCAGCTTCCTGTATCTCACAGCGGCCCACCAAATGCCCCAAGGAGCACACCAGACAACAAGAAGACCTGCAAGGCCTCCTGGGAATTGTAGTTTAAGAACATAAGAAAAGCCCCACTGGATCAGGCCGTAGGCCCATCTAGTCCAGCTTCCTGTATCTCACAGCGGCCCACCAAATGCCCCAGGGAGCACACCTGATAACAAGAGACCTCATCCTGGTGCCCTCCCTTGCATCTGGCATTCTGACATAGCCCGTTTCTAAAATCAGGAGGTTGCGCATACACATAAGAATCAATCCACAGTAACTCCTGATATTTAAATAAATCTCCAGGCAGTCAGAAGTAGAGTGCAAGTTAGAGTCAAGTTAAATGGTGCATAGAGGGGGAAGCATCCTACTATCTCCCATCCAGTTACTAACCAGCAGGAATGAGATTGTAACAGCTAAAGACCCAATCCTATCCAACTTTCTGCCACTGGCGCAGCGGCAATGCAGCCTTGAGGTAAGGGAACAAATGTTCCCATACCTTAAGGAGGCCCCTGTTACTGCCTCCCCACCACAGGATGCTGCACACGCCCCATTGGCACAGCTGCACCAGCACTGGAAAAATGGATAGGATTTGGCCCAACATGGCAAAGTACCTTTATTGTATTTATACAAAAATTGACTCAAGAAGTTGAGTCTAATTAATGTATATGGATATTTTTCTGTTTAACGCCCTGGTTTTATTGTTTATGCCAATGAAGGTTTTTGGCTTTACTATCACCTGGCCCCCAAAAATCCCAAGGAGAGAGAACCTCCCCAATTTTAGGAGGTGGGTGGAATGCACCCTTCCTCCACAGAGAACAAGACTTCCCAGGTAAGGAGTTTGTCTTTTCTCCAGTGGAGGAAGGGTGCATTCCTTAGTATGGGATGTTTAAGAGCAGTACCTACTCTGGGTGGGATATAGGGACGTTTGCTTAGGGATTAAGGATCTTTTCGAGGACCCTTATTCCAAAGGAGGCATCTGAAGAAGCAGCAGTAGCCACGCCTCTGAGAGGTTGTGCTCCACCCTCCAGAGGAAAGACCTCCGATGCTCTATAGCTCCCAGTAGGAACTCTCTCAACAGGAGGAGGATTCAGGAGAGCTATTGCCTCTCAGGAATCTCTTAATGTGTGATTAACATGTGGGCATGAAAATTTTAGTTCCTAGACCCGCTCGTATGGAGCCCTGCTAGGCTACTCCCTAGATCCATTCCTAATATGCCCTGAAAGGTTGCAGTCTATCTGTGGTGTTGAGGCATGGTGACCCTTGACCCTAGCCGCTTGTGACTCAACTTGATTGTGGCCTGTATGTTGAGGTTTTGCCTGCATGATATTTTAGTCCATAATACATAACCACACATAAAATCACGAGTAAAAGAGAAAAAGGAATTTTTACGTAACATTCCAGGGTCTAGGAAGGGACAAGGGAACTCTTTGTACGGTTGATCATATATCCCAGGAATTCCAGGGATTTAATCGTGGTCAGGACATTGTTCAAGACTTGAATCCTGGAGTGTGCCTTGAGTAGAAAATTGTCTAGGCAGGGGTAAACAAAGATCTCCTATTGGCGCAGATGAGCCACAACTGTCACCAAGATCTTGGTGAAGACCCTGGGGAATGATGCCAACCAGAGTGTGAGTGCTCTGTATTGAAAGTGATACCAGTGCAACAAAATCTGAGATAATGCTTGTGGGCTCTCCTGATTAAATATGCAGGTAAGCCTCTGAAAGGTCTATGGAACAGAGGACATCTGCCTTTCCCGGGGAAGCCAGAACTGATTTGATATTTCTCCTGTGGAATTCATGGTAGACTATGAAATAGTTTAACCACTTGAGATCCAGAAAAGCTGTTTTTTAAACAAGGAAGAATACCGAGTAGACTCGGAGTACGCACATCAGAGTACACAGAGGGCCACAGTGTGCAAACTTGAGGAGATTGCCCTACTAGCACCGGGTCTTTGAGCGGCATGGCATCAGGTAGTTCTGCCCTTGTCCTGTTTAGAGGACTGGCTGGAAGATGGAAAGTTGGAGGACTTTGCTGTGTGGTGATGCAATGTAAATTTGCTCAGCTCTAATTCAGGTTGGGGCGAAAAGACCATCCTTGGCCTCAAAAGACTGATGCTGAGGGTTTACATTCTCTTTGCGATTAGTAGGCAATATTTTTCTATTATCCTTGTTTTTGACTGAAACAGGATCAAGAACTTCGCCAAAGAGTTTATTGCTCATAAAGGGCAGGGCTGCAAGTCTGGCTTAGGTTGCTGCATTTTCGTCCCAATGCCTAAGTCAGATATTGCACATGGCAACTAGGGAGGAGGTCACGGAACGTGCACTGATTTGAAGTACATCAAGGGATGCATAAGCCAAGAATGTGAATAGAACTAGCTTCTTTACAATATCCGTCCCAGGCTTAGGGAGAGAAGAGTCAGCACCAGCTAGTTTTTCTGCCCAGCGATAAGTAGCCCTGGGCATTAGCTTTGGCAGCAGTAGCCCTGAGCACAAATGAGTTTTCAAACACTCTTTTCAGTGTCACTTCAACTCTCTTATTGCACAGGTCTTTAGGACCCTCTTCCCCCTCAGAAGGAATGATGGCATGAGATGATAAAGCAGCCACCAGTGCATCTACTTTGGAAATTTGCAGTGTCCAAAGCTTTCTGTGGTAAAGAATAAAACTTACCAATCAATTTTGCTGTGTGCTTCTTTCGAGCAGGCACGGCTCCCTCTGCGTCCATGACAGATTTAAAAACATCAGGGAAGGGAACCTCTGCTGTCTTACGAGGACCCTGAGGAAACAAAAAAACTTTGCCCTCAGCTCTGTTAGAGTGGCAGAAGAAGAGGTATTAGGCTCAATCTCGGGATTAAGATTAAGAGCTCTGGTTGCCCTGGACACAACCGAAGGAACGTGTCCACAGGAAAGAGACTAAGCGGTTGCACACACTGGTGTCTCTTCTCCCGAGAGTCTGTCCTTCTCCCTTGAGGAGGAGACTTGAGGAGCCTGACTCACCAAGCCATCCACCCCCAGACCCCTTCAAGCTATGCTTCTGTGGGGGAGTCTTGAGCCTGGTGGACCTCATAAATGAGGAAGACGTAGAGCTTGGGGGATGATTCCTCTGCCTCCAAAGGGCAGGAGAGCGAGGCATGTGAGTGACCCCGAATGCGCATACGGTTCTTTGGATTTTTGGAGAGGCAATCAACAGATGACAGGAGAATTCAAAGGACTTCTAACGTTTACTCGTTTGCAAACAGGACCCCCACACACACACACGTGGAGGACCCCGAAGGATTACAATGATGCAGGTTTTATAGGGTCTTTTAGATAAGGGAAGGGGGACAAGAGGACACAAAGAGAGGAAAACATCCATGGGAAAAGTAACAGAGACCAACAGGCAAAAACATTTGGCATGTGTTATCAGCTCGGGATGTTGATCTGAGCAGGGCAATTAGATACGCATTGACAATTTGTTTACAGATATATCCCCTTACAGAGGGTCTGGTACTCCAGCTCATCCCTTTACCCTCATCCTTATTTGTTTATTGCCCTTATTTATGACTTTCTGTTCACCCTTGGAGGCCCATACCACAGCCGGCTTGTTCTCTGAGAGGGATATTAGATGCTGGCTTTTGGACAAGGGTTCAGAGAGGGGCTTTGTGGGTATTTCTCTATTGTGAACTGGGCATTTTGGGGTATTTCAATATTGTGAGCTGGGCATTTTGATATCATGAGGAGGGCGATGGTGGTCGTTCAGTGTTCTTACTCAGGGACCGAGGCTCCTGCACAGGTTCTGCTGCAGGGCCTAATTTTTCTGCCACAGCTTTGTCTACCAGGTTCTGGGCCCACAACACAGCACGTGACTGGGCTTCCTGAGAGACGGGTGCCTTCCCTAGAGAAATGGGTGCCTTCCCTGTAAGCGGTCTGGGCTGAGCCTGAAAAGCCAAATTGGAGGCTGAGCCTGCAGAGTCAGCTGAGGCCGTTAATTAGCACTTCCCTGAGGCAAAACAGGGGGTCGCCCTTCACACCTTACTAGTCCAAGACAGAGCGTGCGAAAGGAAAGTGGCGCCCGAGAGTTTCACCTCAGAGGCCTGAGCTCAATTACTGAAGCTTGGGAGTGCCGGGCAGGACCGGCGCTCCATTTAGGGAAGGTGCCTGCCTTGCCTCCCCAACAAGCAGAGCTCGAAGCGTGGGCAGGGGAGGCCTGTCGGCTCCTTCACTTCCGCCGCAACAGCCGTGAGGCGCAAAGTTTTGGGACCCGCTCGGGTCGCGGCAGCACTTGGAGAATGAGGCGGTTGGCACTGTGACTTCTCTCGACCGTCGCTGCCCTCGCTGCTTGACAGACTGGGAGAAAAATAACGCTGGGGAGCCAAGAAGCTCCTGGCATAAAAGTGCCTCGTGAAAACGTTTAAGCTCCCCACTGCTGAAGCAGGCCCCTGAGGGAGCTTTACCGCATTTTCCCTCCAGTGCCTTAAAGACCTGGCCCCCTACTCAAGGGGGGAGGAGTGTCGTATACTTGGTCTCACACTCCCAGGGTTTTGGGTGCTCAGAGTTGTTGGTTCTGAACCCTAGAGCCCTCAAAGATCCCTGTTCGGCAGTACTGCCACCACCCTGTAAGAGCCAGTGCCTCAGTCCAGGGAAACCGAGACCCTCTAGGCTTAACTATATCCCTTGTAGGCACTGAGCACTTCCTTTACTTACAAGTCTCAGTCCTCAAGTTTCTAGTCCACAATGAGGGTTTTTGGTAGCTTGCTGAACGGCTAGGCAGGATTCTGAACCTTTGTCCCCAACAGACAATGAACCCAACATGGCAAAAAGATTTTTACTTTATTAAGTACATAGGGTTACAAAAAGTTACAAAAGGCAGCAAATGCTAGAGGCATAAAAACTTCTAGGAAACATATCAGCATAAAAGAACAAAGCTAACTGGCTAACTCTATTAATCTCTAACTCTCACCTGGGTCAGCTTCTTTTGTTGATCCTCAGGTCAGTTACCTAAGAGGCCACATGGTCCTGGCGGGGCAGGATGTTCACCCACCACCTATCTCACCAAGAGACAAAGACCAAAGACCCTGTCCTATGGAAGTCCCCCCTGGAGATCTACAGCTGCATTCCATCCTTGATGGGCGTCTTTCTGGCTGCCTAGGTGCTACATTATCACCTTCCATTGAGTTGTAAATTCCTAGCAGCTAGGAACTGCAAGCCACTTCTGTGTTACTGTTTTAGCTTGGTTCAGGCCTTGCAATGCTACTAGGCCTAAACTGTACTTATTCATGACAAGGAGGGAGGAGGAGGAAAGTAGAAAAACAATTTACTTCAGTGAAAAAAGAGAGTGAAACAGCCCCTCAAAAGGAGGGAGCAGAGTGACTTGCGACCTCTCACCAGCAAGGCAAGGCCGAACTGGGAAACAAGAGCCTTCTGCGTGGAGGAGGTTATGTGACTTGGTTAGACCCTGCCTAGCAACACAAGGGCAAACCCATCCTAAGGAATGCACCCTTCCTCCAATGGAGAAAAACCGTACTTTCCAGGAGCTGCATGGTCCCCTATGGAACTCCGCAAAGGTACCCCAGCACTGTTGCTGGTGTAACTTTGAGGAGCCTGCTGGGATCCTGTCCTGCCTGGGATGGGGGTTTGGGATGTGGTGACTGCTGGATCCGTCATGTCCCTCTGTGTCCTGCCCCAATGATCTCAATATGCCCAGCTCACAATATGGAAATATCCCAAGATGCCCAGTTCACCCACAAGGCTCTTCTCTGACCAAAAGATATCCCTCTCAGAGAACAAGCTGGCTGTGGTATGGGCCTCCAAGGGTGAACAGAAAGTCATAAATAAAGGGCAATAAACAAATAAGGATGAAAGGGTTAGGGGAAAGGGATGAGTTAGAGTACCAGACCCTCTGTAATGGATATCTCTGTAAACAGATTGCCGATGCGTATCTAATTGCCCTCCTCAGATCAACATCCTGAGCTGGTAACACATGCCAAATGTTTTTGCCTGTTGGTCTCTGTTACTTTTCCCATGGATGTTTTCCTCTTTGTGTCCTATTGTCCCCCCTCCCTCATCTAAAAGACCCTATAAAACCTGCATCATTGTAATCCTTCGGGGTCCTCCACGTGTGTGTGTGTGTGGGGGGTCCTGTTTGCAAACGAGTAAACGTTAGAAGTCCTTTGAATTCTCCTGTCATCTGTTGGTTGCCTCTCCAAAAATCCAAAGAACCGTGTGTGTGTGTGTGTGTGTGTTCATTCGGGATCAGCAATCCCCACCCTTTTCCCACCGCTGCTGGCAGAACCTTGCTGGTGGCCAGTCTCGGCTGAACTGCTGCAGAAATGTGGCTTGACAGCAGCTACATCTGTGGCTGTGCAGGAGCCACCACAGAGGTGATACGCTGGTGCCATCCATGAATAGGAATAGGCCTTTAAATACTCCCTATTCCCATCATAATCTTAACAGCTGCAGAAGAACACCATCAAAGCCTCTAGAAAAGACCATGCACTGGGGAGAGGCAGGCCAGTCGCTCTTTCACTGAGAAATATCAGAGGAGCACCACTTGAGAAAAGTTGCACAGAATGCTCCAAAAAATCATGCTGACCTTGCAGCATTCCTAACCCTGCTTTGCCTGTAGGGAGGCTGGGGAGGGCTATCTTGTCCATCTCTGAAAGAACAGATAGTCATTGGACAAAGGATGGGTGTCTGATATTTTCTTTGGCTGAGGGAGGTTGGAAGGATGAGCCAAGGGTGTTCTTGCCTTATGATTGGCTGCAGAAGCCTAGGAAGGGGGAGGGAGGTTTTTCCCTGGACAATGAGGGGAGAAGGCAGGGGGAGGCAGCTCCTAGGTTGGCAACCTTCAGTCTTGAAAGACTATGGTATAAGCCTACAGCACCTGGTATTCCCAGGTGGGCTCCCATCCAAGTACTTACCAGGCCTGACCCTGCTTAGCTTGTGAGATCAGACGAGATCAGGCATGTGCAGGGTAACAGTTGCAGCTCCTAGCTGTCCCAGATAAATTCATGGCATGGCTCCAGCAAGCCCACTGAATGATCGGCTGCAGTGGGACTACTTCTGACTAGAGCTGCCAAGGATTGGGTCATCCTGGTAAGTCTCGCAGCTGCTGCTTGTGAACCTCCTCCCTCTTACTGCTTCTGTCCCCACTCTCACACAGTCCCTCCCCTCCCACCCAGTTTACTGATGGGATGGGACAGCAGGGGACTACGAAAGGAGAACTCCAACACACACACCCTGGCAGCAGCCCTGTTTTTTCCACGGTGGGCTTTTTAAAGGGGGCAACTTGACTCGAGTCTTTTAGAGTCGCAAAAGGGTGACTCGGCGACTTGGAAAATGCCAACGTTATGACTCGTTTTTGAATCAAGTCACAAGGGGTGGTGACTCCAGATTCGACTTGAGTCAAGCTGTGCTGGACTTTCCCGACCCTGGTTCTTGTACAGTTGGGGCAGAAGGGGGGTCCCTGCTCTCACTGGCTGCTCAGCTGGGATTGCCACTGATTACACAGGCAAGCCCTCCAGGGTACAGACCCAAGGTCCATTCCCAAAGAGGGATTGGAAGCAGCCACAGCCAGAGGAGGAGGTTAAATCATCCTTCTCCTCAGCCTTTGTTCCCATGGGTCACAGGCAGCAACCCCCAGCAAGCTGACTACCCTCTTCCTAGTTCCTCATTGGTCGCCAGGGAAATATTATGCACAGATGCCTCCTGCCTCTTCCTGCCCAAATTCCTGTTTAAGTGCTGCTGGTTTCCCTGACCCCTGCTTTATTCTCTCCCCATTGGGTTCTACAGCTGCGTCGTCACTCAGGGACAATGACTGATGCTGGATCATTGGATGGCAGGGTTAGCCAAGACCCTAGGGGATTGCCAAGACCACCCCATGAAACGATTTCTCAAAGACAGTCTCAATGGAGTTTTGACCTAACTGTCAAGAACCAGATCATTCTGGAAATACTTTGATGGACAACTAAGGAAAGCAAGCTTTAGAATTGGAGAAAATCTCACTGAGAATGCCTTTCTAGAGCTGTTATGATGTACCCAGGTACAGTATGGCTGTATATGGATACACCATTCAAGTCTGAAACCTTTATTGGCATTAAAAGAAAACAAACAGTTACGCAGAACAGTAACAAAGCCAGCGCTTGACTATATACCGAGAAGAAAGGAAAAATCACAACAGCAAATAGAAAACAGGCAGAAAATGAGAAACTATATAAATCAAGAGGGGAATTTTAACTTAGAAACAGTGGAAAGATAGTCCGTTACAACATTAGTGATAGTCACAGAACTATCACTTAATAAGACAGGTAGAGGATCAGCAGAAGGACCAGAAAAAGAAGATAAAATAGGAATCAAGAGAATACACCATTCTATGTAAATGACTGTAACTGGATTCAGATTTCATATCGTCAATTTATGTACACACTGTACACAGATTGTACAGGTCCAACCTTGTTTGTTATACATGGATATTTTATACATGGATTTGACTCAACATGAATGGCCACTGCAAATGAGAAGGAATGTGCTGATCCCTGAAGAAGGGGAAAAAATCCATCCCTTTAAAATCACAGTTTAAAAAACTGCTTTTTACTGTTGTAGAGAGACAGTCATGCAAGTGATTACAGGTACAACCTAATTATCCACAGATTTTTCACAGAGGGAGGGAGGGAGAGAGGGAATCCACAGATTTTTCTATCTCAAAGCCAATGAGAAGTACCTGTAGTGTTTATGCAGAGGCACTCTTTGGCTTTAGTGAACATGGCAACAGGCAGGCAAACCTACCCCCCCCCCCCACTCAAGGCAAACCTGAGTGAGCCGGTTCATGAGCTGAAGTCTGGGAACAAGCTAAGATAACATTTTCTAGAAGCGTTCATAGCTTTGGAATGTGTTGTCAAGGTACCGTTATCAAGTAACCGGGAGTAAACTGGTAGATTGTTGCAAAAGAGAATAAAAGGCAGCTAGGAAGCTTGTGAAAACGGCTTTCCTCCCTGCACTGAATCTTGAACCTGTTTCTTGTCTCTTCATTGCTTCTTTGACTCCTTATTATATTATATCAGTCATTGCTACCAAGGCTCAGTAAAAGCAGCTTTGCTTCCTGCACTCAACTTAGAAACCTGACTTCTGTGTCTCTTAATTTCCTTTTTCTCTCTTCACTGCTTTCGCTCCTTGCACACTTTCAAGCAACCTGACCCAGTTTGCTTCCCATATCATTGCTACAGTACCCTTTAAATGAAAGGAAAACAGTCTTTAATAATGCGAGAGAGGGCAGCCAGCTGACAATCCAGCAATCATTCTCTCTCCAGGATTCACTCGTCCCTATGTGAAAGCATGTGAAGGAAGGCTAAATGGCAGTGATGATCACTTCCTCCATTCTTTCCCCCTCACTGAGGCTCCTGGTGAAAGGAGGGATTGCTGCCTCCTAGTGAAGCCTAAGCACCTGGAGAGAGACTGATTGCCTCTCTGTGCACTACAAAAGATCAGCAAGGCTGTTTTTAAATCACCAGAGCAAAGGGACTTAAACTGATTTGAGTCAGTGCATTTTTTTGCCATCCAGGTGAGTTCTGGGAAAGGAACCCTCAAAAATAATGACTCAACCTGTACTTCTGTTGAATAGTATGTATGAACAACTGGACCCAGAAACAGAGTGACAATTTCTTTAACTTGGTACAGAGATGTACCAGGGAATAGTGCTATGTGAACAGACCTTCACTGTTTGAGTGTGTTGCATGGATGTACAGTTGAAGTGATGCTGTTGGAAGAAGTGGGTTTATCCAGTGCTAACAAAATAAAGGACCCAATTCTATCCAACTTTCCAGTGCCACTGCAGCTACGCCAACGGTATGTGCTACATCCTGCTGTGAGTGTTCATCTCTGAACACCAGCTGGAATGCAACTCCTCTCTCTCACCAAGGGTGCTCACCAGCTGGGATGGTTCAGCTTGTCAACAGTGTTTTCTGCAGTTCTCGGACACTTCCAGTTGTCTTGAACTTGCATCCCCAGATGTTTCTTCAGGCAAGGGTTGCAGCTCTAGTCCTCAGTCAGACCTCCCGCTCTTCAGGACAACACTAAGTCCCATGTGGTGGGTTAGCTTTGGATGCAGCAATGCATCCTAGGAAACCTGTAGGTCAGCCTTCAAGATACCATGTAGCATGGAAAAATCTAGTACAAAGACTCAGTTCAAACCACGAATTATTGTGAATTCCGGGGGGTTGGGCAGGCGTACGTTTAAATTTTCTGCATTTTTAGAGCAAAATCAGTGAGACAGGTTGTGAGATTATGGCATGTCTTTGTAAGCTAGAAGACTTTTGGAGTGATGGGCCAGGGATGGTCACTGGCAGAAACAGGGTGCGGGACATCCCCCCACCATCCAGTTCATCTCCTTCCCAGCCCACGATTTGAAGCTGCCACTTCAGCCAATCTTGTTGGTGGGCCAGCTCTGGGCACAAGGCAGTTATGGGGACACTATATCTTTCCTTCCATAGATGACAATGCAACTTGAGGTGATGAGGTGAGGTGTTGCAGTGACCCTTGGGGGAGCAACCAAAGCCCAGGGGTCAGGTTGCTGGATATAGGTGAGAGAGCAGAAGCCATGAATGGTCAGACAGAAAATCAAGAGACAGCAGACATATTGAGGGTTGAGAGTGCAGAGAGAGAGAGAAGCTGATTCTACTAGCCTCCTCCTGCGTTTTTATTGTACTTGCAACATTAACAGCTACATTCAGTTCTCAGATAAAGCCACATTAGAATCTCATACAGGGGTGAGAACAATGGGTGCTTCTTCACAGAGTGCTGTATCAGCTATTGTCACACTTCAGCCTGGGAACTAGCATTCCTGTCGGTTTGCCAACAAGGGAGGGTTTGCCCGTAATTGCCATCGCACCAAGGCTTTCTGTGTGCTTCTGCTTAAGCACTTGAAAATACCACATTGTCCCCCTTTTTATTTATTTAAATTTTGAGATAGCATTTCATGAAATCAGTGTAGGCTTTGTTAGCCAAACAAGAAGACTTTAGGTTGGCATTGTGGGGTCATAACACCATGCAAAATGGACATTGGGATTTCACCATGAATTACATTTACATTATAAGACATTGCATCATGAGCTATGCAAACATTGGGAAAGTTTAAAAACTTGGTTACATACTATGCACTCCCTTAAGGGGGGTGCTAAATGACTATCTTTTAACACAATTATAAAAAGCAAAAACAAACATAAAAACAACAACATTGAACTTTTTATTAGGGGTTCTTGGTTTACTGGATGTCTTCAGGAAACTTTAGTGCCATGCATCTTCGTTTCTGTGAAAATAAACAAAATAGCAGAACTTCGCTGCTAGGTTATTAATGAAGCTTGCCTTTTCACTCTGGGTCCAACAATTATGTATAAAAGCACATGGGGGGTGAAAGCACATTATATTTGCATTTAAGACAGGGGGCTTCTGAGCCTGCTAAGGTGTTGCTGAAATATATTTTAGTGATCTCATATCCCTCATTTTTTAATTATTTAAATAGAAAATTTGTAAGATGCACTATGTATGTGTGTTGCAAGGTCCAAGATGCCATAGGAGACACGCTTAGGTTTGAAAACAAACTGAACAGGCAGAAGTGGTGATTATTCTTAGGCCTTTAGTTGTCTAAACATCTTAAGGGATTATTTTTAAGCATTGAGAATAAGGGAACATTTCTAAGCATTGAGAGAGTGTTAGAGTTGAGAGTGAGTGAAGTCATATGAACATCTTAAGGGATTCATGTTTAAGCATTAAGTATGTGTGTGAGATTCAGAAGTGAGAAGAAGAGAAAAGCTTGTATGTGTGTTATTACAATGTGGGGTTCTTTCCTTGAAACACATACATTTTTTACTGGAGACAATTCTGTTGTTCCATCTTACACATACAATTATCATATACCTCCTGCAGTCAGCAAATGGCATTGCACTTTTAATCACAATGACCTCATGTCCCATATGACTTACTTTGTATGACTTTGTATGACTTACTTTGGCCTTAGAAATGCAACATAACTGTTGCTAAAAACACTATCTTTTGCACTTTTTGTGAGAACTTGATCTTTGAACTGGCTGTGTTGCTTTTTTGAACTTTTTTTTTTTGATATAGTTAAACCACCACAACTAATTTAAAATATTATTATCTGCCAGTTATGTATGCACTAAAACTGGTTTGAAATGAAGAATAAGAATATAAAGAGAGCTGGTGTGAATACTGTTATGCATGCTTGTTGCTCTGAAAAATATTGGATAGCTATTTACTTATATATGAAGTCTGAGCTTAAAACTATGCTGCTGAGCCTGTGTGTTAAAAGGAAAGACTAATTTTTAAAAGCACACAGGACAGGGAAGATTTTTTTTTTCCTGTGGTTTGAAGATGCTTTCAAACCGAAAAGTTTTTTGTAGTTTGAAAACAAAGGAACATTCACTGTGTTTGTATTTTATCTATTGTGTTGAGAACACTGGGCACACAGCCAAGTTCAGCAATCCGTTTGACTTTTAGTTTTGAACTTGCTTGGACATTTAACTTAACATACTTTCTAACATGTGGAAACCAAAAGAAGGCTTAAAACAATGAAAACAGGCATATATACAGGTAACAAAAGAAAGATCAATATGGCATTCTTGGCTAACTTTACAAAACAATTGTTTAACTAACATTTTATAAACTGATAAATAAAAAGGCATGGTATCAGTATGGAATTAAGAAACATATAAGAATAAAACAAAAAGGCCTTAAGGGCTTGATTAGAATTATGGGACGAGAGAAAAAATTTTTTGATGGAACAGAATGAGACTAGAAAATCATTTTCTGATGAAACAGAATGGGATCAAAAAATCTTTTTCCTGATGAATTTAAACTATGGGATCAGGAGAAATTTTTTGATGAAGCAGAATGGGATCAGAAAATCGTTTTCTTGGTGAATTCAGGGAGGTCCTTTAAGGGCCTGATGAAAGCCTTTGGATCAGAAAAGGTTTCTGATGGAACAGGATAGAATCAGTCAAAACTATGGGAACAGGGAGACTTTTAAAAAGCCTGAATAGCTTTGTTATTACCTTTACATAAACATCTTTAAAAAAAAAAGGTATAACTCTGACTAAAACTAAACTAAAATACGATTTATCTGGTGTGCTCCCTGGGGCATTTGGTGGGCCGCTGTGAGATACAGGAAGCTGGACTAGATGGGCCTATGGCCTGATCCAGTGGGGCTGTTCTTATGTTCTTATGTTCTTAGTTTGACTTTAAAGTTGTGATTGCTGCTGCTGATGGACAAAATGGCTGATGGTTGCCGTTCTGAAAGGTGTGTGGAATGAGAAACACTGAAAAATTTGGGAACTACTACAAACTAAGCTGAAAGGGAGGGGTGAGTTTAGCTTGTCAGTAGCAGTTTGAGGATCAGAACTGGTTTTACTGACCTTTCCTTTGGTATGTAACTACTTTAGCAATGGGGATTGAGCATCTGACTGGTTTTAAAGAGATTTGCCTGTGTTACTTGGGCAAGTTTAAAATCTTAACTCTTTGTTTTTTATAATGGGTAGAGTGATTGTTAAGACTTCTTGACTTTGAAGTCTTATCGCTTGTTCCTACTTTTTCTAACAAGGAAAATGATGGCTTTTTAATAGAAAAACACATTCTTTGAGAAGTTAGATAAAAAATAAAGCTATTCAAACATCTGTGGGGAAAATAGCTTGTGTTGCAGGATTTTGACCTTTCTTAAGGTGGTCAAACAGTAGTTTTAACAATTGTTACAAATGTTGCTTTCAATTGTTGCAATTACACTAAAGTTAACTGTCGGGGGACTTTTAATTTAGGTGTTGCAGGTACAACATGAAATAATAGCACTTTATACTCTTTATTACAAATAAAGTGCTTGTGTTTGCACCTTTTTTGATACTATATAACAACTAAACTGTTATGAAATTTAAGGCAGGTCTTATAAGAAAAAAGGATTTACTTGGGAACCTGCTATTAAAATCTATATGATAAATGGCTATAAGGCTCAATTTACGCTCAGCTGACACGAAGTTGGGCTATTTAACATGCTTTGGGCTGTTTAGCATGCTTTTGGAAAAAACTTAGCTAATGATACTTCTGGCTTTCTTTTTAAGTGGTTGGAACGTTACTGAGCTATACTGCATTCTGTGCAGGGGTTTTTAGGGACTTTCAACCATAGGGAACTAAATGATATGTATGTTTTAATTCTCTAGCATCTGTGCTAGTGATGCTGTTTTTAAATGTAATCTGTACCTCTTTTGGCACAGAATGGAGGAGAGTTTTCCGTTTTTTGACTGTTTGCCTTTGGGCATTCTGACCTTGTTTTACAGGGAAAACTATGGACAGCTTTAAAGACTCTTTTGCTATTAAGTTTTTTGATGCTATTGCATTTTGAGCCATGGTTTCTATATGGGATGGCTGCTTGTTTTAGCTGGGTTGGTGCAGAGGAGGAAAAAGAGAAATATAAGCTGATATATAGTCTGGCGGAAGAGGGCTTGTAGCACTGTTTATTTCCTCTGACTGTGTTTGCAGCTCTACTTGTAGAGCGCAAGTTTGGATGGTAAATTAAGTCTGTGACCTCTTGGGAGGAAACATGGTGCTGAGCTTTGCTAAAGAGAAACAGTAAATCATTGCTGCGGTATTGATAAGCTTGTACCTATACTTACCAATGCTATACTTACCTGGATCCTGAAGTCAGGATGAGTAACCTGTGCAAGGCGGGTAAGATAGCTGTTGTCGTGGCCCCTCTTTCAGGGTCAGACGAAACGTGACCCCTGTTTCAGGGTCATGTGAAGCAATGAATGGGAAGCAACCTGAAACAGGCTACTTGATATAGAAAAGAGTATAAAAAGTGTGTAGCCGAAGGCTTGTACTATTTTTATACTTACTTAAGTACTTATGCTTACCATTGGGATCTCGAAAGATGAATGAGCTCTTTAACCCTTGCCGGGCGTTGATAAGCAATTTTCTTGGCCCCACGGGCTGGGCGCCTGATGTAGCAGCACAGAATGCTGCTTTGGGAAGCACCCAAGGCTTTTTGGGGCCTTGGTGCTTGATGGGAGACACACAAGACTGTACCTTGTTGCCTGAGGGAGAGTGCTAAAGAGAAGCACTCTGAGGGTTTGACAGTTAGAATTGGAGCAAGTCAAGGCAATGAGTTCGGAGGCAGAGGACAGGCCGTTTGATCAAGACCACCTGGCTCTACTATACTCGCTCATTGCAGAAAGTCTCTGCCTGCTGCGCCAGATGTAGCAATAATGCTACCTGGGAAGCAGCCCGAGACCCCGGAAGTCAAGGATTGCTTGATGTGGCGCAGAAGCCAGAGCAAGAAAGGATCCCCATTTGCTGTGCTAGATGTAGCTGCGAATGGGGAACAACAAAAAAAGTCAGGCTGCTAGAAATAAGAAAAAGCAAGGGTTCCTATGCCAGGGTGCCAGAAGTCTCTGTGCCATTGCTAGAAGTTGCAGAGGGTCCCTGTTGTTCCCAGGTTCAGATGAAGCAATGAATGGGAGCAGTCTAAAACAGGTTGCTGAATAAAGCAAAGCAGAAAGCAAAGCAATTTGTCTGCCATACTTGGCTGGCCCACATCTGGGCACCTAGCATAGCCACAAAGCTGCTGAGAAGCAAATAGACCTCAAAATCAGATGCTTGTAAAAGCAAATGCAGTGAGAAGTCAGAGAGACAAAAGAAATCCAAAGGTTGCGACGCAAGGCTGCTTGGAAAACACACAAGGCTGTAAGAGTGAGGCTAGAGCAATAGAAAGTCAAAGCAATAGGTGGGAGGTAGACAGCGGACAAGCTGTTTGAATAAAAAAAAACAAGACAGCCTGTCTACTGTACCTGATTGTTGCAGAGAGTCTCTGTCCTAGGAGCAGAAGTCTCTGTCCCAGGATTAGAGGTCCCTGTTCTAGGATTAGATGTCCCTGTTCGAGCGCCAGATGTTGCAGTGACCCTTGGGGGAGCAACCAAAGCCCAGGGGTCAGGTTGCTGGATATAGGTGAGAGAGCAGAAGCCATGAATGGTCAGACAGAAAATCAAGAGACAGCAGACATATTGAGGGTTGAGAGTGCAGAGAGAGAGAGAAGCTGATTCTACTAGCCTCCTCCTGCGTTTTTATTGTACTTGCAACATTAACAGCTACATTCAGTTCTCAGATAAAGCCACATTAGAATCTCATACAGGGGTGAGAACAATGGGTGCTTCTTCACAGAGTGCTGTATCAGCTATTGTCACACTTCAGCCTGGGAACTAGCATTCCTGTCGGTTTGCCAACAAGGGAGGGTTTGCCCGTAATTGCCATCGCACCAAGGCTTTCTGTGTGCTTCTGCTTAAGCACTTGAAAATACCACAGTGAGGAGAAAAATGACCGGGGGAAATGGTTAAGCCTCTCCCTATCCTTCTCTGCCTGCCTGCTTCTACCCAACTTGTTACTGGTAAATGTCTGACCTTGTCATCGTTTTTTTTCTTAAAGTCATAAATATTACCAGTAAATGCCAACAATCACCACATTTCTGATCTACAGGCATGCTTCCGCACATAAACAACACCATCTTTCAGTAGTGCAACAAAGTGTGTCTTTAAAGGGCATAAAGAAATAAAGACGGTAGGATCGAGAGATAGAAAGCAGTTGGAGTGAATGGTCTGTTTGACAGGAGATTGGTGCAGTCGGGATCACAGAAAACTGGGTTGCAACATGCCAGAGGACCGCACCAGACACTGAAGTGTGTCTAATAATAACTCAGCTCTTTATTGCACACTGGAAAACCCTGTGCCTAAAACCTTAGATTAGCGAACAGCAAAACAACCACCCAGCACAACTTATCTGTAGACTATCTCTAGTGTTTAAGGGTCCTAGGACTGTTCAGGCACCTGTGAAGCTCATACAAGCCAACTCCTCAGTACACATAAACGTAGCAAAACTGAACTTAGTTCCGCAATTTTCTTCCGTGACCTTTCTTATCCTGAGGCCTCCTGGGCTTAGCTCTTAAAGGGTCAGTACACCACACCATGAGCCAACACTGCAGATCTTGTGATCCAGCAAACCAGACACAAACCCCATATACAAACCACGCAGAATAATACCCATACCTCTTCTTTTTTTGTCCTATACAACAAACCTCACATTTTTCTGCCTGCCTAGGACTCTAAAACTAAGGGGACTGATGAGTACCTGGCAGGCTGAACATATTCTATATTAGTTTATATATTATGTAATTATTGTTGTCATCATAGTGCCTTTTTAAAACATCACAGGTAAGTAGCTTGGGCTTATTCTAGCTCCCTTGTGCTTAACCATGTCACATTTCAATCTCTGTTAACCTGATCCAGGTTCTGCAGAGTGTAGTGTGATAATGCCCTGAGCAGAAGAAAATAAAATAAAGCCTTGACACACAAGTAGAGTTTCTCCATGCTCTGGTACAAAGTATAAGAAGAAGATTTGAAGAGGAAAAGAGGAAAATGCAATGCAGATCGAGCTTGATAATCTTGGGTGTGCTTGAAGACTGCTTGCTTGTAATTTTAAATATTCCTCTGCCTCAGGCAATGTGGGGCTTTGAGGCAGGAGGGCAGGCAGGGATGTGCTGGGAGCTGAAATGCTACAAATGGGACAGCATGCAGGTCCTGCTGGTTCTAGAGCAGAACAAGGTCAGCCTCTCTGTCAGACAGGGAGATCTGACAGTTTTGGAAATCCTCTTAAAGGAAAGCAAAAGATCTGTTATTTCCTTCTTCTGTTTTTACCATTGTTGGGCCCCAAAGAGTTGATAGGCCTTACTAGGCCTCAGTAGGAAGGATGGAATGTCAAGAGAACAGATATGAATTCCTTAAGTAAGACAAGCAATGGGCAAAATTATGCAGGGGATGGACAGAGTGGATAGGGAGATGCTCTTTACACCTTCACATAACACCAGAACCAGGGGACATCCACTCAAGTTTCTGGAGGAAAAATCCATTACGGGGTACAAGCCATGATGTGTATGCGCAACCTCCTGATTTTAGAAATGAGTTATGTCAGAATGCCAGATGCAAGGGAGGGCACCAGGATGAGGTCTCTTGTTATCTGGTGTGCTCCCTGGGGCATTTGGTGGGCTGCTGTGAGATACAGGAAGCTGGACTAGATGGGCCTATGGCCTGATCCAGTGGGGCTGTTCTTATGTTCTTATGTTCACATCTTGCAATTCACACACAATACTGCTTGGTCGATAAGACAGCAGGAGAAAGGTTCACATGCCTCCTATGTGACCAGCTCGTGCAAGTGAGCATGATGGAAAAGTACTGAGTGAAGATTGTCGCTTTCGGGAAAAGGGGCATTACTTTGTGCTTTGGGGAATTATGTCGTGCTGCTTTGTATAAATTCTTGCTGCCCCAAACCCCGGAGCTTCTGAAATTCTTGTCTCCAAGGAGTTGAGGCCTCAATAAACCCGTGCTTGCTTTTCACCTCATTGTTGTCATTTGGCTGTGCAACACACCAGGCTGTGCAACACAACAGAACCACTGATTTGGCCTGACCTGGGCCTACCTTTATGGCAGCAGTCAACACCATGGGCATGAGGAGGTGCCACTTGAACGATCTGTCTGGGCATAAAAGGTATTCGGCTATTTCCAGGGTAAAATGAAGAAACGTTAAAAATCTAAGATTGGTAAAGCCCTCGGGTGGATCTCTCCTGCAAGGGCTGCCTCTGTCCCAAGTTAGAGGGATGGCAATGTGGGAGGAATGTGTGGGAATTAAGAGGCTACAGCATTTGAGGCTCTTCACTCTAGAAAAAAATGATGCCTGGGGGGGGCCATATTGAGGCATACAAAATTATGCAGGGAAAGGATAGAGGGATGTTCTTTTCCCTCTCACACAACACACGAACCAGCAGACATCCCACTAAAGCTAAATGTCCGGAGAGTTAGGACAAAAGAAAATATTTCTTTACTCATGGTGTAATTACTCTGTGGAACTTCTTGCCACAGCATGTAGTGATGACACCTGGCCTCTGTGCCTTTCAAAGCGGATTGGACAGATTGACCTTCCTTATGAGGATCCTTCCTTATGAGGATCCTATGAGGAAAGGCTGCGGTGTTTGGGCCTCTTCAGCCTAGAAAAGAGACGCCTGAGGGGGGACATGATTGAGACATACAAAATTATGCAGGGGATGGACAGCGTGGATAGGGAGATGCTCTTTACACTCTCACATAATACCAGAACCAGGGGACATCCACTAAAATTGAGTGTTGGGAGGGTTAGGACAGACAAAAGAAAATATTTCTTTACTCAGCGTGTGGTCGGTCTGTGGAACTCCTTGCCACAGGATGTGGTGCTGGCATCTAGCCTAGACGCCTTTAAAAGGGGATTGGACAAGTTTCTGGAGGAAAAATCCATTATGGGGTACAAGCCATGATGCGTATGTGCAACCTCCTGATTTTAGAAATGGGTTATGTCAGAATGCCAGATGTAGGGGAGGGCACCAGGATGAGGTCTCTTGTTATCTGGTGTGCTCCCTGGGGCATTTGGTGGGCCGCTGTGAGATACAGGAAGCTGGACTAGATGGGCCTATGGCCTGATCCAGTGGGGCTGTTCTTATGTTCTTATGATGGAGGAACAGTCCGTCACAGGTTATAAGCCATGGTGGGTATGTGCCACCTCCTGGTTTTAGAAGTAGGCTACCTCAGAATGCTAGGTGCAAGGGAGTTGGTGACAGGATGCAGAAGTCTTGTTCCGTGTGCTCCCTGAGGGATCTGCTGGGCCACTGTGAGGTACAGGAAGCTGGACTAGATGGGCCTTTGGCCTGATTTACCCCCCACAATGGCTTTTCAGCAACGGCTCAAAACAGTTCTGTTTCATCTGAGGTTTGGGTGTCTGGTTGATATCTGCCCTCTGCGCCTCGCTAACAGTGCCGTGGCTTGGTTGCTTTCTTTCTGGACCAAATAGTTATTCCCCGCCACCCTTAGCTCTACTGTGTGTGTGACTGCAATGACGTTGTTTTACGTTGTGCATTTTATTGTGTTGCAGACAGCTTGGGCATTTGTAAAGCACAGCAGAGGGCCTGCACCTGCAGAAGATGCGACTGGACTTGAGTTCAGGGGTCTGTAAGTTGAATGTCCTTCAGCTGAGGACTTATCTGTACCTTCCTTGCTTTGGGCATAGACAAGTGCTTAGGCCAGAAGAAACACACAACCTATCACCTGTTCCCAGAGCTGTTGCTGTTGTGCGAGAAATATTGTTTCAGGTGGGGACAAAATAAATTCACAGAGTTTGGGGAAGGCAAGCACTCTTCCAAGTCTCCCCCCCCCGGCCGCTAGAAGATTGTAGCTCATTGGTAGGAGCACTTACCTTGAATGTGGGGAGGCTCCTGTTTGCTCCTTGGCACCTACAGGTAGTCGGGCAAAGACTCCTGTCTGATACACTGGACAGCTACTGCCACTCGGTGCTGAGCAGAATATGACCGATTTCTGGACTCAGCATGGCAGCCTTGAATGTACTCAATGGAAGGACAAACTTCCCCTATTTGAGTAAGGGTGTGTGTGCTAATAAATAATAATAATAATAATAATACAGGTATTTATGTACCGCCTTTCTTGGTCATCAGATTTCTCCTCAGACTTTATTCAAGGTGGGTTAACATAGGCAGGCTGTTCTAAATCCCCGTAGGGAATTTTCCCAATTGAAGAAAGGTTCTATCTTTCAAGAACCACAACATTTCAGATGGATCTTTCTGATCTGGTATCACATTCTGGCCTCCGGTTTCCTCCCACGCAAGCTGACAAGCAGCTCCTTCAACTCTCACATGGAGGGCAGCCAAGACGCTTCTTCGCTCACACCAAAGAGCAGGTGGAATAGCTCGGCTCGGCTTGTCAGCTGCTTCAAGGTCTCACCATTCACGGTGCCGGTGGCCTCGAACTGGCGACCTGCGGGTGTTATCTTCAGGCAAACGGAGGCTCTACCCTCTAGACCAGACCTCCTGCCTTCCTAATGTAGTAACTGTTGATGGGGCACCTCTGTCCTCACAAGTACATGGAAGCAGGAGGCACATATTTGAACCTTATGGACTGATAGCAACTTCAGGGAAGCATGTTTAATGGGACAATAATGCTGGGGGAAAGGTCAGCCCTTCCCATCCCACCCTTATTCCATTCACATGCAAACTATGCCTAAAGTGAGGCACAAACACTGGGGAGGTTGAACCCTAGTGCTTCCAAAGTATGTGCTCTCTCTCTCTCTTGCCTTCTCCTTTTACCTGATGAAAAAAAGCTTCTGGTTCTCATGCCCGCAAAAGGGATTGGGAAGCGTTTGGGTCTTGAAGAGAGACCCATAGGAGCTGCGCATGATCTCCAATGGATGGCAACACAATTTCTCCTCCTCTGCCATGCATCCTGCTTTTGTTTTAAATGCAACAAATAGTTGTTGGCATCCTTCAGTCTTGGGAGACTATGGTGTCACGCTCTGAATGGTGGTTCTGGAACAGAGTGTCCTCTCCAGAGCGCGAAGCCTGGGCAAAGTAGGTATGGAGGATAGGCTGTTACCCAGGCAGCAAATCCCCCCTCTCCACGTCGCTGAAATGGTCCAATGGAAAGGCAGAAGCCAATACGGTTGGTTCCAGCGGCGTCGCAGGAGTTGCCAGAACGTGACTGTGTTCAGCCATGAACTGCCTCAGGGACTCCGGCTCCAGATTTTGCCTCGAGGTTGACTCCTGAAGCCTTTTCCATAACTGGATGTAGCCACAAGGCAGTGGAGGTTTGGGATCAGAGTTTTCCTTCTCTCAGATGAGCTGCCTTCCTAGGCTGACGAGTCCCATCTACCTGGTGGCTGTTTAGTCGCCTCTTACGACAAGTACAGCCAAACTGAGGGCCTGTTCTTATCCCCAGCCCCCAGGGGTAGCAACAAATAATAATAATAATAATAATAATAATAATAATAATAATAATAATAATAATAATAATAATAATAAATGACAACTGTGGCTGTCAAGCGCAACAAGGTAAAGCATGTTATGAAGTATCAATTCCAAGGAGAATATATTTAACTCTGAGGGACACTTAATGACCCATTCAAAACACTTTATTAACCCATTTTGCCCAGCCCACAGGTGTACACATTTGGTCCCTGCTGCGTATATGCAGGGCAGAAATGGCTTAAAAGGAGAACAAAAATCCTCACGGGCACTTTTTTCCAGCTTTGCAACACAATCCTTGAGCTCTTTATAACAGGAGCGGGAAGCAAGGACTTAAAACCAACACAATCTAGTTCAGCCACGTGGCAAAAATTTGAAACAGCTACTCAGTGTTAAAACTTTTGGTTGTCAAGTCAGGTGCTTATCTTCAGACAAGAGGTGAATGTTTATTCCCGTTCTCCCTTTGTTGTGGGGGGAAAAGGACGCAGTGACTCACTGAAATGCACTCCGGTTGGGCTAACCGTAGATGCTATTCCATGCTGAGAAAGCAGCTCCTGAACGGACAGAACGACACCTCTCAGGTCCTGGGAACTGAAGTGGATCTCTGGGATGGGAGGCTGTTTTTCCTCTTCCAGAATCCCCAGCGCGTGGGCCACAAGGAGGGCCTGGACGAGCAACGAGCTGACTGCTGCGTGAACTTTGGGACAGCTGAGGGCCTTCAAGCACAGACAGGTGCTGTTGTCTGAAATGCAGGAGCCACAATCAAGAACAGATACCGTCACATGAGCACTGTGGACATTCTTGGTGCCTCACACTGGGCGTGCAGAGCTTTCCTCCGCTTCAAACCGCTGGCACAAGACCTGCTGGTGCCTTCAGCCAAATGTTGCCCTCCTTACTAGGTGATGTGCCAGCCTTGGCTCCTTGGAAAAGGAAGGGGAGGGAATGGGGGGGGGGGGGAAATAACAATTCTGGGCACAGTGGTAAAGCCTTACCGTTCAACTGCAGCCTTCGTTCTTTGTGCCCAGACTTTGCAGACTGGGCAGCCACTTCTGCAGCACAGTGGCCTAGAAGACTCTGTGCCCATATTTATGGGGATGGGGGGGGAGTGGCTGCCCGGTGTGAATCTCTGCAAAGAAAGGAGGCTGCGGCATGGAACAGTAAGTCTATGCTTTTGCCATGCCATGCCCACAATAGTTATGCAGACACACTGGAACTGGGTTGTTGGCTGGAGTTTGGCAGCCCTTGCTAGAGCCCAACAATTTTCAATGTTTTTTTTTCTTATGGCACACTGACCTCTATGGCCTTCTCTATGTTCTTGACGTTTTGTGATGAGTCTTCTGGGTCCTGTTTCAAGGGTAACCGTCTGTCCCTCTTTAGGGTTCGGGTTCTGCTCTTTAACGCTAAAGGCCAGAGCTGATGGAGGGACAGACAATTAGTTACTACAGACAGTTGCCCTGGAAACAGAGCCACAGAACCTGGGAGAACGTTTCAGTGATATTCAACCGCCAGGCTCCCAACTTCTAAGGCACACTGGTTGAAAATGGCTACTCTAGGCCGCTACTACTGTCCTCCTCACTTCCTTTTCCAACCCAGGAAGTAGAGAAGTGGGCTGCTGGAAGTTGGGGCCTGTTGCCAGCTGCCTCCCGACACCAGCCCTGCCCGATTGCACCTCGTGTTGCCAACCTGGTGAACCTGAGACCCTTGTGAGACACCGAGCACATCAAATGCACTCCTCTTCAGCCTTCACTGCTGTTATTTGAGAGTCTTTAGCTTGGTGGTTTATCCCTCCCTGCTGCCGCTGCCGACATCTCCCCTATCAAACCAGAGGACTACACACCTTGGCTCCACCAGTTCAGGCAATGCTGTAGGCTGGACCAGACCCCGGGCCCAGTGGTTTCTAGCCAGCTTTGTATCTGCCCCCAAAGCTTCGGAGAGGCAGGTGCTCTGGAAAGCAGCTGGAAGAGGAAAGGGAACAACGTTTGGGCGAGGACTGCTGGCTCTGCGTAAACGTTGGGTTCGTCCTCCTTGTACAGGCTGACAGCTCTGAAAAGAGAGTGACAGCAAAGATACCAGATCAACAGACATGCCTGTATGTTCATTCCACCCATACCCCCATAGACAACATCTCTTTCTGCTGCTCACCCCTTGGTCTCCAGCTCTGTCAGGGCGCTGCTGAGATCCACTGCAGGGAGATGGTGCACCAAAGAGGCAAAGGTTTCTGAGCAGTCCCAAAACTTTTCCAGCAGGAGCTGAAGAAGGCCAAGCAGCCCCTTGTTGCTCTGAAGCAAGTCGCAGCTGCTTTGAGGCAGAGCCCCAGAGATGTACCACAGTTGTGATGCGAGGCTGGCAAAGATGGAAGCTTCATGCCTCACTTCCCGCTCCTCGTCTTGCAGCAGGCTGATGGCCACGTCGATCAAGCTGAGGAGGTGACAAAGGAAGCAAAATTGATTTTGCAGGTGCTGGAAGAGGGAGATCAGCTTTTAGGTCAGCCATGTGGAATTGAGTACAAATCCCAGCCCAAGTGACCGGATTACATTGTAAGTCATTCGTTAAATACTGAAGTCATTAACTAACTTCCTGTTTTTAGAGGAAACGTATCTCTCAATGCCAGGGTGCAAAGAAGCAGCAATGAGTGCACGTTGGGGAAGTGGGGTGTAAATAAATAGCACAGTATGAGGCTGTGGAACTCAGTGCCACAAGATGTGGCATGGGCAGCTTCAAAAGGGGACTGGATAAATTCACAGAGTGGCTGTGTGCTATGTCTGGAGCCACTGGTAGTCTCTCCCCAGCTGCAGGGGAGCCACGGCACAGAGGGGAATCTGCCTTTCTCTCCTGCTTGCGGGCTTCTTGGAGGCAGCTAGAGGGGCCACTTTGGGGAAGCAGCAGGCTGGACTGGATGGGCCTTGGGCCTGATCCAGCAGGGTTATCTTCTCCATGCTTTAACTGCAGGCTCTCATAGCACAACAAGGACAAGCTCCATACCGCACTGCTGCTGCCCGAAAGCACTTGCTGGGTGATTCCTGGGCTTTCCCAACCAAGCTTGCTCCACCCAGTTTCAGGGAGGTTGCTGCAGCCATCCGGCGCACCTCTGCAGAAAGGGGACTGCTACATCTTTCGATAGCCGCGCACCAGCGCACCAGCGAAGCAACATCTTCAAAGCTGTCATAAGAGAGAAAAACTATAGTCAGTTCTCGTGATCCACTAGGGTTAGGTTCTTGGAAAACCTAGTGGATACCAAATCACTGAACCTATGGGGAAAATGGGGTTAGCTTCCAGGGGAACCCTCTTTACCAAATACCAGGAGTCTCCAAACCCTGGCCTGGGGGGCCAGATGCGGCCCACGACAAGCCTCTATCCAGCCCGCAGTCAGCCTCTTGTCCCCTGAAAGCCTTTGGCCCACTCAACTGTCCATGACCAGTGCTGTGCTCTAGTGGTGTCTGGAGGGTGTTCTGAGGGCCAGGGAGGTTGAATGAATGAGCCCATTCATTCATTTATGTTTCATCTCTAATTTATTTATTTAAATTTTATTTTTTTTCCAGCCCTCAACAGCACGCCAGATATTTGATGCGGCCCTCTGGCCAAAGCGTTAGGAGACCCCTATCATACGCTCTCTGAACCTGAAGTCTATGGAGGTGGCTGATAGTGAGGGCTCATCAACATCTAACATCTGATGTTTCCTCCTTTGTGTTGAAGGTTGCAGTGATGGCAATTTCTCTGTACTGGTTCTTGCTTGAGTTCTTGAAGATTGCTGGCCCGCCAACGAGGCCTCAGTTCAGCAGTGGGAAGGGGATTGCTTCACCTTTCCTCCTCCTCCATCTGTCTCTTGGCTCCTCCCTAGGCCTGGGCAGGAGGTCTTGTCTAGAGGGTAGAGCCTCCATTTGCCTGAAGATTAACATCCACAAGGTCGCCAGTTCGAGGCCACTGCCACCGTGCGACCTTGAAGCAGCTGGCAAGCTGAAGCTGAGCTGTTCCATCTGCTCGGAGCGTGGGAGGATGGAGGCCAGAATGTTAAACCAGATCGGAGTGTAACACCTTGAATGTAGTGGTTCTTGAAAGAAAGAACCTTCTTTCAATTTGTAAAAATCCCTGCATGGATTTAATAAGCCTGCCTATGTAAACCGCCTTGAATAAAGTCTTGAATAAAGACCAAGAAAGGCGGTATATAAATACTGTATATTATATTATTATTATATTAGGCTTGCCTCAGCCCCAGAGCAATTCTCAGGTCGCCTTCCAGCGACCTCTCATCATCCTCAGGTTTCTGAAGATTCAGCTGGAGCCCCCAAGATGGTGGGGCAAGTCTGGAAGTGGACACAAATGTGTCTGACAATTCTCCATGGACCAATACCAATGCCTGTCTAATGAGGCAACGGCACTGTGGATAACGAGAGGTAGGTGGCAGTTTTGCCCCTTGCAGATATGTGAATTCATATATAAAGAGAACCGACTGTATGAGCAAGAGAACAAATCTCAAAACTTAGCTCACTTCTTTAAATCCACCAGATTCCATCATGGCTGTGAGGTTGGAAGATGCTTCCACGGCAAGAGAGCAAGTTCAGATGCAAATGGCCTTGTCTACTATCCCGTAAGAAGGCATAAGCATGTGTGGTCTGGGCCTCCCTGATCCCAGTGTGCTATACCTCTGCGCTTAACTGCATATTGGGAGGAGAGGGGCTACTGTCCAAACTGCCCCTTACCCAATTTAAATGCATTCAAGCAGTATTTTAAGAGCACAATGAGCATGGCTGGCAACCTTCAGTCTCGAAAGACTATGGTAGAAGCCTACAGCACCCGGTATTCCCAGGCGGTCTCCCATCCAAGTACTAACCAGGCCTGACCCTGCTTAGCTTCCGAGATCAGACAAGATCGGGACATAGTGTTCAGTATAGGGAGATGGTTGGCAACCTTCAGTCTCGAAAGACTATGGTATAAACCTACAGCAGCTTGTATTCCCAGGCGGTCTCCCATCCAAGTACTAACCAGGCCTGACCCTGCTTAGCTTCCGAGATCAGACAAGATCGGGCATGTGTAACAGTTCAGACAATCCACTACCACCACCCCCATGCAATTTTGAGCAGTGTAATGCTGTGCCGGGGGGATACAATCACTCATAGGGGGGGCAGATAGACTCTATCATCCAAAACAGCTCCTTCCCGTGAAACAGCCACGAAACATTGCGGCAATGCAAGAAGGGACAACAACAAAATGAGCTAGTAAACTGGAGAATATTATGCTAACTGGGGTATACAGGCTTCTTATATGCTAACTGGGCAAAGAGGCAGCTTTCAACATGGTGTCCTCTTAAATTTAGCAGTGGGAGAGCAACCATCCCTCTTTACTCCAGCATGCCATCTTTTCCATCAGCTGTTGCTGTTGTCCCTTCTGTATTTTTAGATTGTGAGCCCTTTGGGGGCTAGAGAACCATTTACTGATTTATTTTACTTGGTAAACCATTTTGTGAACTACTGCTGTTTAAAAGCTGCATATACACAGTGGTGTCAGTTAAGGGGTGTGGGGTGTGGGAGCTATACTGGGTGACTCACATGGGGGTGACACTGCTACTGGCCAACATTTTTTAAATCTTGGTACTTTCAAATGCCATCACGTTATATAACATTCAGTGTGCATTTTCATGCAGAATGCAATGAAATAAACCGCACTGGAATATCTCTATTCTATCAAAAGTTATAGTCAAAAACCCAGCAGTGGGTGGAATGTTGGGGTACCAGTATGCCCAATACCCAGGGCATTGCTCCACCCGCTGCAAGAGAGGAGGTCCATCATGGGGGGTGATGTGCTGGCCTTCCACACCGATTGACAGAAACCCTAGCGACATCACTGTATATAAATATTCTTAGTAATATCGCAAACCAGCCACAGTTCTGCAGGACAGTAGCATACAGATCTAAGAAATAAGCCACACTTTGCAGGCTGGAATCTGGTTCTTTATGTTTGAACATAAGAACATAAGAACATAAGAACAGCCCCACTGGATCAGGCCATAGGCCCATCTAGTCCAGCTTCCTGTATCTCACAGCGGCCCACCAAATGCCCCAGGGAGCACACCAGATAACAAGAGACCTCGTCCTGGTGCTCTCCCCTAAATGGTTTGGCATCACCATTCTAGGAGGAGTTTTCTTACCCTGGAGACAAGAGCAAAGCAACACCACACAGAGCATGACGGAAACAGGCTGGGCTGAGATCGTCGCTTTCCACCATAGAAAGCAGAATTTCTGTGCATTCGGTATGTGCAGGACCCATCAGCTGAAGGGAAACGGGCAAATTCCAAGAGGAAGGTTGGCTGTAGAGGTGGACAAAAGCCTCCAGGTACAGCTTCAGCAACTCGTTGTCAATCCTCCGTCTCAGCACCTCGCTTAATTTCTCCTAGTCAGTCAGAGGGCAAGAAAAGGGAAAATACATTCCGTTTTTAAAATTTTCTTGGTACAGTTGTAGGTATAGCAGGGCCTAGGAGAGCGGGGTAAAGGGGGTAATTTGTACCCAGGCCCAGGGTGAAAAGGGGGGCCATGGAGCCAAAGGAGGGGGCCCAGAAATTTCCTGGGATCTTATGTTTTCCTATCTACTCAGACTTGTTGCCTGCATGGGATGCTGGGGACACTACTGATGCCACATGGCTTGGTAGACCTGGGCTCTAAAGACTTTTCCAGGTGTCTCTACTCTCCCCCTACCCTGTTTTGCCCCTCCCTGCCTATTCTGCTTGCCTGTCACCACCCTCCCCCGCTGTTCACCCCCCTTCTTTGCAAAGGGGCCCAAAAGAAACTGTGTACCCCCTGATAAAATTGCTCTCAGAGGCCCTGTAGTTAAGCCCAACCAGGGGAGATATAGTCTGTAAAAAGAAACTGGCCCCTATGAATTCACCCTGCTGTTTCAGCAATAAATTTGGTGGTGGGCAGAGGCTGTAAAAATATTCTATTCAGAATGAGGGCAAGAAAAATTTCTATCACTCAGATTTAGCTTTTTAATCTGATTGGATGCTATGATGTCATCGTGCTGACTATGTAATCCCTGATGGGGTTGATCATGTAGCCATACACATTTAAAAAAAATGATGGGCAGCTGTAAGGAGAAGGGAACCATGAACGGGGACAAATTATAATGCCGTTGTACAAATCGATGGTAAGGCCACACCTGGAGTATTGTGTCCAGTTCTGGTCGCCGCATCTCCAAAAAGACATAGTGGAAATGGAAAAGGTGCAAAAGAGAGCGACTAAGATGATTACGGGGCTGGGGCACCTTCCTTATGAGGAAAGGCTATGGTGTTTGGGCCTCTTCAGCCTAGGAAAGAGGCGCCTGAGGGGGGATATGATTGAGACATACAAAATTATGCATGGGAAGAATAAAGTGGATAGAGAGATGCTCTTTACACTCTCACATAACACCAGAACCAGGGGACATCCACTAAAATTGAGTGTTGGGAGGGTTAGGACAGACAAAAGAAACTATTTCTTTACTCAGCGTGTGGTTGGTCTGTGGAACTCTTTGCCACAGGATGTGGTGATGGCGTCTGGCCTGGACGCCTTTAAAAGGGGATTGGACAAGTTTCTGGAGGAAAAATCCATTATGGGTTACAAGCCATGATGTGCATGCGTAACCTCCTGATTTTAGAAATGGGCTATGTCAGAATGCCAATGCAAGGGAGGGCACCAGGATGAGGTCTCTTGTTATCTGGTGTGCTCCCTGGGGCATTTGGTGGGCCACTGTGATATACAGGAAGCTGGACTAGATGGGCCTATGGCCTGATCCAGTGGGGCTGTTCTTAACTACAATTCCCAGAATGCCTTGCAGGTCTTCTTGTTATCAGGTGTGCTCCCTGGGGCATTTGGTGGGCCGCTGTGAGATACAGGAAGCTGGACTAGATGGGCCTATGGCCTGATCCAGTGGGGCTGTTCTTATGTTCTTAACTACAATTCCCAGAAAGCCTTGCAGGTCTCTTGTTATCTGGTGTGCTCCCTGGGGCTTTTGGTGGGCCACTGTGAGATACAGGAAGCTGGACTAGATGGGCCTATGGCCTGATCCAGTGGGGCTGTTCTTATGTTCAGAATGATAAAAGGGTCAAGTGTTCAGGAGGGTTTTTTTTTTTGGAGAGCATCAATGCTCTGCCCACTTTGGAGACCAGATACAAGGAGAATGGATGAAGCTTTCAAAACCAGCTGGGTGAATAGTGCAAGACAGATGGAGCAATAGTGCAAGACAGATGGAGCAATAGTGCAAGACAGATGGAGTATTTGGGGAGAGGGGTAATATCTACTGGGAAACCTTGGTGGGGCAAGCAACCATTTTCAGAGGGTTGAAAATGATTAGAATACAGGACATGGGAAACTTAGCACCATAACCCCAATTTAAGCCTCCTCCTACACAACTGAATTGTTTTAAAAGGAAAAGTTGGGGAATCTAGTCTGGCCCTCAGTATAATTTTGTCCTGTGACCTGAAAACAAAACTGGTCCATGCCTGAAGTGAGGGGAGCCATCATCTCCCTTTGCTGTGCAGCCCATACAAAAGCCACCTCCTCTGCTGCTGTGAATCAGCTTTCTGTAAGGCAGCTAATTAGAAGCAAACAGGAAGAGGAAAACAGAAGTGTTGTGAGGGGGAAAGGGCAGGGGCCCAGAGTGTCAACTGGGAGGAGACATTCTAGGTCACAATTCTTTGTCATCTTCCCCCCCCCCCCACCCCAAAGCTTCTGCTTTTCTCCTCTTGTGCTTTAAAATGGCAATGGCCAAGGGAGTAGAGGTGGTCTGGAGTCCAGCAGAAGAGGCAGGTTGGGTTGCAGGATGCATGGGGGTGGGTGGTGGGTCACCCCCTACTAATCCACTACTTCAGGTGACCTCATCTCCCAACCTCATTAGAGAGCTGCCCCTGGTGGAAAAGGTGCAAGACCATCTCCCCTCCATTAAAACCTTGTGTTTAAACCAGGCCTCACCAGTAGGGTTTGCTGCAGCACCTTACTGAAATTCAAGTCTTTGCTGCCCTCGTTTTCCATCATCCAGGTCAGGATGGCCATTTGCTCATCAGCAGTTCCCCTCTGCAGGAGCAAGCAAAGTTCACCGACTCTCTCCGGGCTGGCCAGTCTCGCTGCTTTGCTGCAGAGGAAATGGATGGAAAACTGGCGGAATGAAGCAAAACCAAGCTGGAAGAGAACCAAGAAAAGCAAACCATGTCTTTATTGGGGGGATATGCAGAACCAGAGCCAATGAAAGACCATGAATTGTTAGGATCTAAAATAAAATTGCCTGCATTGTACAGGTATGTGCCATGCTCAGAACATTGCGCAGGGTTTGTGTCACCCCATCTCGAAAAGGCTTATTGCATTTTCCAGTAAAAAGGAGAACCAGAAAGATCATGGGGTTGAAAGCATCTTCCCTGCAAGTAAGGGAGGGAACCTCCTAGAGCTCAAGCTGATGCGCGTTAAATGTTGCTCCCTTTTTACCAGGTGATGTGCCAGCTTTTGCCTTTATCCTGAGATCGGAGACGGAATTGGGGAATAGGAAGGGCAGAGCAGTCTAATGGGCTAGAGGGCCAAATTTGCTCAGTTGAGCCATGCATAGTAAACCTCAGATGTTTTAATGCCACAATATTTAAGAAGCTTTTGATTTCTTAAATATATCTAGTCGTCATGAACATTAAACGTACGCCTCAATCCAGCAGACTCTCAGTTTATACCTGGCAAATAATTATAAAGCTCGAACATACCGTATTTTTCGCTCTATAAGACGCACTTTTTCCCCCCAAAAAAGTGGGGGGAAAAGTGTGTGCGTCTTATGGAGCGAATACTGCAAAACAAACAAACAAACAAACAAACAAAAAAAACTCCGCCCCTGGCCCCGCCCCCTGCCCGCTCTGCTCGGCTCCGCTTCCCAGGAAAGCGTGGGTGGGGTGGCAGTCTTGCTGAGCAAGCCTGTGTGTCTACTCAGAAGTAAGTCTCAGAGTCACTGGGGCTCACTCCCAGGAAAGCGGGGGTGGGGTGGCAGTCTTGCTGAGCAAGCCCCTAGAGCAGGGGTGCTCATTATGTCGACCCTCGAGCTACCAGTCCATCTCCAGGCGAAATGAGTCAATCGCGGGCTTCTCTCCTGTCCACGCATCCCTAGGAGTGAGCCCCTGGCAGGCTTGTGAGCCCAGGGAGCGAGCCTAGGGAGTGAGTCCAGGGAGCCCAGGGACTGAGACGGGCTCCTCCCTGGGAGAGGAGGCGCTGGCAGGCTTTTCTCCTGTCCACTCATCCCTGGGAGTGAGCCCCATTGGCTCTACTGGGGCTGACTTACCTTTCCCCTGCTTTTGCACTGCTATGTATGGAGATCTGCGGCCCCCCCCACTTCCATCTGTTGGTTCTGTGTGCAAGGGGTTTTGCAATGGCCTTGCTGTGACGCCTATACAGAGATCTTACCTGCCCCACACTTTTCCCCTGCTTTTGCACTGCTATATATGGAGATCTGCACCCCCCCCCACTTCCATCTGTTGGTTCTGTGTGCAAGGGGTTTTGCAATGGTCTTGCTGTGATGCTTATACAGAGATCTTACCTCCCTCACACTTTTCCCCTGTTTTTGCACTGCTATATATGGAGATCTGCACCCCCCCCCCACTTCCATCTGTTGGTTCTGTGTGCAAGGGGTTTTGCAATGGCCTTGCTGTGACGCCTATACAGAGATCTTACCTGCCCCACACTTTTCCCCTGCTTTTGCACTGCTATATATGGAGATCTGCACCCCCCCCCACTTCCATCTGTTGGTTCTGTGTGCAAGGGGTTTTGCAATGGTCTTGCTGTGATGCCTATACAAAGATCTTACCTCCCCCACACCTTTCCCCTGTTTTTGCACTGGTCTGTATAGAGATCTGCTCCCCCCACCCTTGTATTGGAATCCAGGAAGATCTGGTGAGGAGGTAGATGTGGTGTCAGCAGTGGCCCCTTTAAGGGTAAGGCCTGGGCATCCTGGGCACAGCTGCAGCCACTGGAAGGCAATAGGGCCCTCAGGGATATAAGGAGTACCAGAGGCAGAAAGGGTTTGTGGGTTTTGAAGGGGGGGGGGGCTGACTGGGTTTATTGAATTTGGAATCTGACTGTGGCTGGACTTGTATACCCTGATGGATTTAACTGACCTACCTGGAACCTGACCTTGGACTGTAATTTGGCTTATTGGCTCTGGACTCTGATTTGGTAACTCTGAATGATGGGACTGATTTAGTTGGCATCTGTGGACTGGAACTGGACTCATTTTTGCTTGCTGCACTGGTGAGTTGCACAAGGGGGACTGATCAGCCTTAAGCGGGCACGAGGCCCAGTGGATTGGAATTTGGCAGAACATCATTGTAGCAGAAAGATAATGTGATCCCCTATTTGTGTGCACCTGCTTTTGTGAGCTTCATAAATTCTGACTCTAGTGATGATGAGTTCTTGGGATTTCCAGAAAACTAGAGTACTCAAACCTTTAAGTCTCTCCATTTGTTAATGACAGTGATAATGGTTCTTAATGCCACTGTTGACTGCTGTTCACTTTACATGGTTCAAATGTTATTCTGTTATAGTTTATTAAATATTTTATTACACTATTTGGTTCAGAATATTTTTTCCTTGTTTTTCTCCTCTAAAAACTAGGTGCGTCTTATGGTCAGGTGCGTCTTATAGAGCGAAAAATACGGTATCTTAATTACTTTTAATATTAAATTGTGATGCAAGGAGGAGCTCAGACAACATATTTCATTATATGGCAAACAGGTGCATGTGGCTCATCAGCCATGGTTTGGCCACACCTGGGCTAAGGCTAGCACACGCCTCGCTTCTCCTCCGGCTCTATTCCTCTCGCTTTTGGAATCCTGGGTGCAGGAGGAAGAGGTGTGGCAGAGGCAGACGAATGGAGGCATGCCTATTTCATGCAATCAATCACTTCCATGCAATAAATAAATTCATCGAATTCAACTCCACTAGCTCAGATGGCTTTAGAAGGGGGATTGGAGACTTGTTTCTAGAAAGAGGGAACGTTCTATCAGTGCACCTCAGTCACAAGGGGTATACCAAACTTCCAGGTTCACAGACACATAAGAACAGCCCGCTCACTGGATCAGGCCATAGGCCCATCTAGTCCAGCTTCCTGTATCTCACAGCGGCCCACCAAATGCCCCAGGGAGCACACCAGATAACAAGAGACCTGCATCCTGGTGCCCTCCTTTGCATCTGGCATTCTGACATAGCCCATTTCTAAAATCAGGAGGTTGCGCATACACATCATGGCTTGTAACCCGTGATGGATTTTTCCTCCAGAAACTTGTCCAATCCCCTTTTAAAGGCATCCAGGCCAGACGCCATCAGCATATCCTGTGGCAAGGAGTTCCACAGACCAACCACATGCTGAGTAAAGAAATATTTTCTTTTGTCTGTTCTAACTCTCCCAACACTCAATTTTAGTAGATGTCCTCTGGTTCTGGTGTTATGTGAGAGTGTAAAGAGCATCTCTCTATCCACTCTGTCCTTCCCCTGCATAATTTTGTATGTCTCAGTCATGTCCCCCCTGAGGCGCCTCTTTTCTAGGCTGAAGAGGCCCAAACGCCACAGCCTTTCCTCATAAGGAAGGTGCCTTATGCAGCAACCATTTTAGTTGCTCTCTTTTGCACCTTTTCCATTTCCACTATGTCTTTTTTGAGATGTGGCAACCAGAACTGGACACAATACTCCAGGTGTGGCCTTACCATCGATTTGTACAACGGCATTATAATTTTAGCCGTAAGTTATTGCAATCGTACAACAGCCAAGGCCTTTGTGCCCAACTGGAAAGCTTCCTGAAGGTATCTGGAAGGGCTCTGTGGGAAGCAAGATGCTGAAGAAGAGACTCTGATTCTGAACCCACAAGGTAGAGCTGAACGTTCTTAAAAATAGATACCTGAAGCGGAGCTAAGCCAGGCTTCTCTAGAGGGCTAGAGCTGTCCAGTTTGTCGTTTAGAATGTCTGAAACTCGTTGAGCAAAACTTGGGGGGCAGCTTCCCACAAGGAGGGAGGCAACTTGCAGGTAGGCCAGTCGGACCAAGGGACATCGCTGCATGGGGGTGAGCAACCAGAGCCGGTCTTCTACCTGGCGGGCGATGGAGAGCAGCTGGTCAGGAGGCAGGCTGAAAAGGAACAAGCCACATGAGCCTTGCAAAACCCCATCAATCATGTTCCTCCCTTCTCTCACCCAGCTTTTTGAATCATGTTTTCCCCACCGCCTTCTCCCTCCCTTTCGACTATTTGATACTTTGACTTCTCGGTTGATCCCAAAAAGGCCTTGCCCTACTTTGGTTAGTGTAATGGAGAATCCAGTTCCCATTTTGCAGAAGGATCTGCAGTAAGTATAGATGCACCCAAACTCTGAGAAATCTCAGCTGGCTTATAGAAGTGGGTTTGGCTTCTCTTGGACATTGATCAGGTGTTTCTCCTTGTGAGGAACCCTGAACTTCACTTTGAATTTCAGTTTCATAAACGTGCCTGAGCCAACTGTCGCAAACGTAGGGGGGTTTGGGGTGCTCAGAGTTCTTGGTTCTCGAACCCTAAAGCCCTCAAGGCGCCCTGTTCAGTAGTACTGCCACCACCCTGTATGTGCCAGTGTCTCAGTCCAGGGACACTGAGACCCTCTTTGCTTAGTTCTATCCAGGGCTTTTTTTGTAATGGAACGCACCGGAACGGTGTTCCGGCACCTTTTTTCCCCCTCCTCTCTGCCCCCACCTTTTCCCCCCCCTGCCTGCACCGCCCCGCCCCCTTTTTTTCCCTCCTCCTTGCCCCCACCTTTTTTCCCCTACCTGCACCACCCTGGCTAGGGAGAGATTCGAACCTCCAACCTTGTGCTCCACAGCCCAGCACTCTCTCCATTGGGCTATAGGAAAGCCTATTGTTAAAGTGTTCAGAACTAATATATAAGGTCTTCAGCCCAGCTGGTGGCTATCAGTGCCTCAAGTATTAGTTCCAAACACTTTGAGCCTAAGAGCTCTGGTGGCTCAATGGATAAATTGCAGGTCTGTGGAGCCAGAGGCTAGGGGTTCAAATCCCAGTGAGGAATAATATTTTTTTTTTAAGGTGGGAAGGTGCTCCATGGCTGCAAAATATAAAGGTTGGTTGCTAGTTGCCAAAAGGGGGGCCAGTTGAGGCTGCAAAACTCCTCAAAGTTCAGTCCCAGGCAGGCTCTTTTTTGACCTTTTTTTTTTTTAAGTTCCAGTTAGGACTTAACCCACAGCCTTCAGCAGAGGGCTCACTCCAGGAGCTTAACTGTGGGTTAAGTCTTAACTGGAACTTAAAAAAAATAAAGTTCAAAAAAGAGCCTGCCTGGGACTGAACTGTGGAGCCTCTGCTCCACAGACCTGCAGTTTATCCATTGAGCCACCAGAGCTCTTAGGCTCAAAGTGTTTGGAACTAACACTTGAGGCACTGATGGCCACCAGCTGGGCTCAAGACCTTATATATTTGTTCTGAACACTTTAACTACTGTATAGGCTTTCCTATAGCCCAATGGAGAGAGTTTCCTATAGCCCAATGGAGCACCTCCCCACCTAAAAAAAATGGGGTGTTTCACTCCAGCTGTGGCAGGAGTGCTTTTGCTATCAGGGAGCTCACACGGGATGGGCGTGCATGCGTGCGTGCGTGCGTGCGTGTATAAAAAATGGTTTTAAAATAAATAAATAAATAAAAAGTTGTGAGTTCCTGCACTTATTTTTTTTTACAAAAAAAGCACTGGTTCTATCCCTTGCAGGCACTGAGCGCTTTCTCCAATTAAAGCTTCAGTCCTCAAGTTACTAGACCTCAATGAGCACTTGGTAGCTTGCTGAACGGCTAGGCAGGATTCTGAACCTTTGTCCCCAACAGACAATGAAACAACTTAGTAAAATAGATTTTAGTTTATTAAGTACATCAGGTTACATAAGGCAGCAAATGCTAGAGGCATAAACATCTAGGAAACATATCAGCAATAAAATAATAAAGCTAGCTGGCTATCTATTAATCCCTATCTCTCACCTGGGTCAGCTTCTTGTAGATCTTTTAGCTCCAGGCTACCTGTGAGGTCATATGCCCATGGTGGACAATGGAGCTCACAGCTTGTAGGATGTTGTACCCAAAACCTCTGTCCAAGAAGGGGCCACACCCCTTGGGCACTCATTATTATACTTCTTATGCTAATAGTACTGAGGTGACTTCATACTTATTTAGACTGTCCAATCAGAAACTTTTGAGGACAGAAACTTCTCGAAGTGGGCCTGGCTACTAGCCCTCTTAGTTCTTACCCCTCCCAACTGGAGATCCACAGTTGCATTTCATCAGCTTGATAAGGATTCTGTCTGCAGTTCTGTCTGCAAAGGTGCTACATTCCAATGGGTTGTAATTCTTGTTGTCTGTCCTTTCTGGCCAGCAGAGGAGAGACAACAATCTTTTTGTTTGTTTACTCACATTCTTGCAGCTAGGAACTGCTAGCTACTTCTCCGTTACTGACTTAGTTTGGTTCAGGTTCCACATGCCAACCAAGGCCTAACATATACATATTCACGACACCAGCCAGAAAGGACTTGGGTGAACTGATGGATGGAAACAGTGAGGCCATTTATGTGTAGTGAAGGAAAGCAGAAACATACCTGTTCACGCTCAATGCTTGGGCCAGAATGGACTGCATCTGCAACAGACTGCCATGCAATGCATTGTGGGGAAGCAGATTATGTGACAGCGGTAAATCTGAGGTCAGGCGTAAAAGGATGTTTCCATATTCTGCCACTGGAATGAGGGGCACCAGAGCCTTAGCAGCCATCACCCGCACAGCGTAAATGGGGTTTCCTGCGAGCAGGAACAAGGGCTCCACAAAGCACGGGTGGATGCTGTCAAATGACAAGAATAGGAAAAAAAAAATCAAACTGGGATCCTTGAGAATCTCAGGGCAACACAAGATTTTTCAGCCTAACACCAGCAATGTTTCCTGAAGCAATTGTGGGTGGCATGCATGAAGCTGGGAAGCTCTCAATGATCTTGGGCTAGCGTATCTGATTGATCGTCTTCTCCCTCACAAGTCTATCTGTGCTGTCCGGTCACAAGAACATCAGAAGAGCCCTGCTGGATCAAGGCAAAGGTCCATCTAGTCCAGCTTCCTGTATCTTGCAGCGGCCTACTAGATGCTGCCTTCGGGAGCACACAAGGCAACAAGAGGCCTGCATCTTGTTGCCACTCCCTTGCATCTGGTATGAGAGATAGCCTACTTCTAAATCCAGGAGGATGCGTATATCCATCATGGCTTGTAACCTGTGATGGACTTTTCCTCCAACGATCTGTCCAATCCACAGGCATCTAGGCCAGGTGCCATCATCACATCCTGCGGCAAGGAGTTCCACATATTAATTACACCAACAGACGCCCATGTCCCCCTCTCCCTCAGAAGTGAAGCAGGTGGGTACAGGAGGGACTTCACCCTGAGAGCCAGGGTGGTGTAGTGGTTTGGGTGCTGGACTTAGACCTGGACGATCCAGGTTCAAATCCCCCCTTAGCCATGAAGCTTTCTGGGTGACCTTGGATCAGTCACTTTCTCTCAGCCTCACCTACCTCACAGGGTTGTTGTGAGGACAAGAAGGAGGGGAGCAGTTGTGTACACCGCCCTGAGCTCTTTGAAGGAAGGGCGGTACAAAAATGTGAAAAATAAAATAAATAAATAAATTCACTAGATGGTAGCTGTACATGCCCTTCATATCATGCTGCAGGGATTATGGTACACCCTCCTGATGAGGGTTTGAAGCAGGGAAATTCCCATTCAAAGCTCAACCGCTTGCAGCCAAATCCTGTGCATCCCTACTCAGAAGTAAGTCCTGTGGAGTTCAATCGCACTTACTCTTGGGTAGATGCATACAGGATCATGGCCTTTAGCCACTAAGCCAGACCACTGCAGGAAGACGCGTACCTGTTCAGGCTGTCTGTGCTAGGTTGGAGTTTGGCCAGAAAACTGAGAATAGCATAGAGAGAGGGGCAAAGGTGAAATTTCCCTCTTTGGGGGTCTCTGGACGCTTGTGCAGCCAGGGTCAGCTCTCCAAGAAGGATGCTTTTCAGCTGCGGGTAATGGCTGAAGAGGGCTTCTGGGCTCACTCTGTCTCGGCTGTGGCCGTCATCGCGGCTCTGCTTCTGACCAAGCAAGCGGACTGTCAAGGCACCTGAGACAAAGATTAGCAGGGAAGAAGGGAGAAATATAATGTCAGATCTAAGGCAAGTCAAAGAAAAGCCACCATGGAGGTAGACTCAATGCCCAATAGGTTGGATTCAATACCACAAGCTTAGCTGATAAGAGCTGAAGTCTCAAGGTGCACTATCACATCTGTGATGTGTCAGTGTAGATGATACAGGAAGCCAACCATCTCTCCCCCCCATTACTCTCCTGCAACCGGGGTTCAGAGTTCTGGCAGTCTCCAGTTCTGGCAGTAGCATAGTCGCCATCACATCCAGGACCTTCTGTATCAGCAACCACAACACGGACTAGAATACACATCTGTTACACAGACGTACGCGCATTTTGCAGTCTTAAAAGTTAAGACCTATTAAAAGTTAAGGCTGCAGTCCTAACCACATTTTCCTGAGAGTAAGCCCCACTGAACAAAATAGGACTTACTTCTGAGCAGACCTGGTTAAGATTGTGCCCTAAAAGACCTATTCTTGGATATATTTGGGGTGCTGAATTTTAAAAAATGGCTTCAGTATTGCCTGATTGGTTCTAGTTTTGGGGGTATTGCATAGCCACTTTATATGCCGATTCAAGCAGCTTCCTTGTGAGGAAGCCATGGCGCCTGCTTCTTCATGAGCAAGCTGCATGAATTGCTATACAAGGTGGCTGTGCCGTGCCCCAAAAACTAGAGCCAATTGGGCAAAACTGAGGCCATTTTTTGATTCAGCGCCCCAAAAACATCCTAAACATCCTTGTCAACTAAAAAAAAGGGTTGTTTTTTTTTTTTGGTAGGCCTGTATTAGCAACATGACTGCTTGCCTTCTCTTCAGGAAGGTCCTCTACATATACACACAGAGGACTAGAGGCTAAACAGGTCGCTAGGCATGAAGTCCACCCTCCCAACACCATTGGAAGGGCTGCCCCAAAGGAGCAGGAGGTATGTAAAGGGAAGGAAATGCTTACTAAGGAGCTGGATGGCTGCATTTCTCATGGCCCAACTAGGGGATCCAAGCGCCTTTAGACTCAGAGTCACCATGGATGTCACATAAGGGTGCAAGGCTGTTCCCAGGCCAGAACCACGGACCAGGGTTTGCAGCACATGTACTGCTGAAACCTGCAGAGGACAAAAAAGAGGTGGGAATCAGGTCAGGTAAAACAATTAAAAAAGCCCTGAGGGATCAGACCAAGTGGACATCTAGACCAGCCGCCATCTTCTGAAGATGCTTCCAAAGAAGCAGGGGTACAAGGCCTTCTGCTCTTGCCCCTCCAGCATCTGGCATTCAACGGCACAAAGTCTCTAAACAAGAAGTTCACCAGTCGTTGTGGCTAATGGTGGCCCTTTTTAGCCTTGTTTTCTGCTTGTTATGGTTTCTATGTTGTTGCTGTTTTTATCCATATTATTAATGTTGTACTTTTAATTTGCTTTTAATGATTGTATTTCTAAATGTTCACCGCCTCGAAGATAGGAAAGGTGGTCTGGAAATCTTTTAAATAAGTATATTAAACAAGCTAGTGTGCCATGGGTCTCTATTCATTTCAATATCCAATCTTGTCTGATCTCAGAAGCTAAGTAGGGTCAGGCCTGGTTAGTACTTGGATGGGAGACCACCTGGGAATACCGGGTGCTGTAGGCTTCTACCATAGTCTTTCGAGACTGAAGGTTGCCAACCATCTCCCTATACTGAACACTGTCTCCCGAACATGTCCGATCTCGGAAGCTAAGCAGGGTCAGGCCTGGTTAGTACTTGGATGGGAGACCGCCTGGGAATCCTGGGTGCTGTAGGCTTCTACCATAGTCTTTCGAGACTGAAGGTTGCCAACCATCTCCCTATACTGAACACTGTCTCCCGAACATGTCTGATCTCGGAAGCTAAGCAGAGTCAGGCCTGGTTAGTACTTGGATGGGAGACCACCTGGGAATACCGGGTGCTGTAGGCTTATACCATAGTCTTTTGAGACTGAAGGTTGCCAACCATCTCCCTATACTGAACACTGTCTCCTGAACATGTCTGATCTCGGAAGCTAAGCAGGGTCAGGCCTGGTTAGTACTTGGATGGGAGACCGCCTGGGAATCCTGGGTGCTGTAGGCTTATACCATAGTCTTTCAAGACTGAAGGTTGCCAACCAGCACAGTGTAGCAGCTAAGAGACTGAGTGGTGAATCAGAACTTTCCAGTCTGAATCTTGCCTCTTCCATGACCTCACTTGGTGGCCTCAGTCTTCCACATCTGCAATATGGGACTAATAAACCCATAAGACTTTCCTTGCAAGATGGTTGAAGAGACTACAGCAGCTGATCACTGCCACATCTTATAGCACAGACTTCCTTATAGCAAGGTTAGGAGAAGGCAGAATCCATTTGTAGAACTGAGTGGTCTCTAATTCCCGATTGTTTACTGATGACTAATTATTTTGACATTACTAATAGCAATGACAAAAATGGCTGCAAACTTGGCTGTGCAGTTCTGCTTCTTTACCTGAGGCAAGTCCAAAGTCTGGTCCCAGTCTTGGTGAATCGGTGTGCCGGCCAAGGCCAGCAGCGTCTGAATGCAATGCGCTAAGAGAGGGTGCGATTTGGGTGGGTCTTCCCCTGCCACAATGCACAGAAAGAGCATTGGGAAACCGGCTGCTCGGCGGGTAACAGAGCTGCTTCTAGGGCTGCTTAATAACGCCAAGCCCTGGGGGAGAAACAGAAGGGAAGAATCGGTGGTGAAAATAACCATCATTCATAGAATCATAGAGTTGGAAAGGATCCATAAGGTCATCTAGTTCAACCCCTTCCTGGAGCAGGGTCTCATTCCCAGAACTGGAACCTCTTCAAGCTGACAATGGGATGGAAGACACTTGAGGAGGGGTGTTCCCTCAGCACTGACCCTGAATGTCCCTATTCTACTGGAGCCTCAGGAATCTGACCTAAAGTTTATCTTCCTCCCATGAGAGAGAGAGAGAGAGAGAGAGAGAGAGCTGAAGTGCCTTCAACACTGCTGGAGTCAGTATTTGGAAAACTGCACAAGACCCTTTAAAGGCAGAGAAAGTCTCCCCAGAAAAGGGCAGAGCTGCAGCTTAATCCAGAGTCTTAAGTCTTAACAACCCACAGTATACTCCAGACCTCTGCTGGAGCAATATCTGATCCTGTTTTGGAGCCAATACCTAGCCAGTATGTCCAAGGTGCTGATCTATGCCTCCCCTTGGAGGTGTCCAAGGTCTTGTTCCCTTGCTTGGACTCCTACCTCTGCTCAGACCCCTTCACAGGTAAGAATGCCAGCTTGCCAATAAACCCACAAAAGGGAAAGGACAGTCATTAGATGCAAAGAAGTGAAAGGTGAAGACAGATGTTTTAAGAGCAGGCACAACAGGTCACTGTTATATAACCTTGGCTTACACAATATCAGCATGTCAACTGCTGGTTCAATCATGCCATTCTCCCCATGCTTCAGACAGGTTATATGGGTATGCATGTGTTGTCACTGATACTGGCCAACAGGTGCTTGCCACAGCCAGCTTCTTCTCCAGTTCAAACTGTGCCATACAGAACTGAATAAACTTGTATGTTTATTCAGGCATTGATGGGACTGGGGCTCCAATGCAGAGGGAACTGGCTATGGGGTCTTCACTTCTGGGGACTCTGGCTAGCAAGCCCAGGCTTCGGCCAGGTGTCAAGGTCTTGGACAGAGTCCAGTGCTGATCTTTCCAACCCATTTGCGGAACATGCTACAAGGGCCAGAGAGGGAATGAGGTCTTAAAATGCTTCCAGGCTCCACCTCCCCCTTCCAGGCTCCACCTCCCTGCCTGAAGAACAAAGACATTTAAAGGCTCTGCCTTCTAGCCTGGTGTCTTGCACGCCTCCTGTCTGGTTACCAGTGCTGAGATGTAGCCAGAAGGAAATGCGTGGTTCGGGGTGGTGGTAGGGCTGGGGCTCCAACGCAGAAGGGATTGGCTTTGGGGTCTCCACTTCTGGGGTCTCTGTTGGCCGGCCCAGGCTTCAGCCTGGTGTCAAGGTATCAGACAGGGTTCAGTGCTGATCTTTCCAACCCAACTGCTCCCTCCTACTCCGAGTCAAACCCTGCAGGATTGAGGTCGTGAAGGCCTTCAGCAGAAGATGGGACATCTCCATACATGGACACAGAGCAGACCAACATCATCGGTGGTACCTGATCAAGCACCTCCCTGGGGATTTCTTGCAAGTCCGGGTCAGGATGCCTCAGCAAAGCTGCACAGAACTTGGTGAATCCCATGCTGCAGCCCTCCACTGCTCCCTGGGGAAACAGATGTGTCAGCAACCTCCTGTTCAGTGGAAAGCTGCTAGTCAACAACCTACTACTTTTAAAGGCTGCCTCCATCTTATTTTAAGAAACCCCTTCCTTCTGCTGTTGCCCCTTACATGCCCATTCCATTCCCATCAGGGAGAAGGCTGTAGGTCAGCGACATAATGGCCGCAGTCCTAACATCACTTTCCTGGAAGTAAGTCTCACTGAACACAATAGGACTTACTTCTGAGTCGACCTGGTTAGGATAGTGCCCAGTGTCTGTTTGCAAGACCCCGGCAGCGTCTCCACGCAAGGCTGGGAAAGGTTGGCAACCTTCAGCCTTGAAAGACTATGGTATAAGCCTACAGCACCCGGTATTCCCAGGCGGTCTCCCATCCAAGTACTAACCAGGCCTGACCCTGCTTAGCTTCCGAGATCAGACAAGATCGGGAGATAGGGAGATGGTTGGCAACCTTCAGTCTCGAAAGACTATGGTAGAAGCCTACAGCACCCAGGATTCCCAGGCGGTCTCCCATCCAAGTACTAACCAGGCCTGACCCTGCTTAGCTTCCGAGATCAGACAAGATCGGGAGATAGGGAGATGGTTGGCAATCTTCAGTCTCGAAAGACTATGGTAGAAGCCTACAGCACCCAGGATTCCCAGGCGGTCTCCCATCCAAGTACTAACCAGGCCTGACCCTGCTTAGCTTCCGAGATCAGACAAGATCGAGAGATAGGGAGATGGTTGGCAACTTTCAGTCTCGAAAGACTATGGTAGAAGCCTACCACACCCAGTATTCCCAGGCGGTCTCCCATCCAAGTACTAACCAGGCCTGACCCTGCTTAGCTTCCGAGATCAGACGAGATCGGGAGATAGTGTTTAGTATAGGGAGATGGTTGGCAACCTTCAGTCTCGAAAGACTATGGTAGAAGCCTACCGCACCCAGTATTCCCAGGCGGTCTCCCATCCAAGTACTAACCAGGCCTGACCCTGCTTAGCTTCCAAGATCAGATGAGAACGGGCATGTGCAGGGTAACAGTTGGGAAAGATTCCATGCTCAAACCCTGCAATGGTGATGCTGGTCGTTATGGCCAATGCCCAGATAGGAAGACTAAGAATCAGACTCAAGTCGGGCAGCATTCTAAGCTCCTTCCAGGGGTGTCCCCAGTAGCTGAGAGAGGCCTGGAGGGGGTGTGGGTGCAGAGGTCTGCTGTGGGGAGTAGATTGTGGGGAACATTTCTTAGAAGCAAGCTTCCTTCCTCCTGAGAAATAACCTAGAGTGCAATCTTACGCGTATCTATTCAGAAGTAAGCCCCACTAGGCTCAACAGGACTTACTTCCGGGAAAGCGGGTATGGGACTGAAGCCTCGAACTGCTACACCAGCCATTTTCAACCTGTTTCATCTTGCGCACCTTGACAAGGCACTAAAACCGTCAAGGTAACACCATCACACTATCCGTTTTTCGACAACTGACAAAGGCATACCATATACTTCTGGTTGGCGGGCTCACCGCCCCCATGCCCTAAAGAAACTTCCCAAACCTTCTCTGCATGTAGTAAATCAGCCTGTTGGAGAAGAGGTCTAGCACAGACTTCTCCCCGATTTGCTAGTTCACCGTAAACAATATGCTATACCAGTGATTTTCAATCTTTTTTTGTCTCACGGCACACTGACAAGGTGCTAAAATTGTCAAGGGACACCATCAGATTCTGGCAATTGACAAGGCATACCATGATGTTGGTGGGGGGCTCACATCCCCCAATGGTCCAATGGGGTCGCGCCCCCAAACTCCCATGGGACACCTGCACACAATTTGTGGCACACCAGTGTGCCATGGCACAGTGGTTGAAAATGGCTGTGCTATACACAAGAAAACTGTTTCCTACTGAGTCAGGAGGTCTATTTCACTCAGCATGCTCAACACAGACTGGCAGAATCTCTCCGGAGACACATGTAGGGTTCTTTCCTAGCCCTACCAGTGTGCCATGGCACAGTGGTTGAAAATGGCTGTGCTATACACAAGAAAACCGTTTCCTACTGAGTCAGGAGGTCTATTTCACTCAGCATGCTCAACACAGACTGGCAGAAGCTCTCCGGAGACACATGTAGGGTTCTTTCCTAGCCCTACCAGTGTGCCATGGCACAGTGGTTGAAAATGGCTGTGCTATACACAAGAAAACCGTTTCCTACTGAGTCAGGAGGTCTATTTCACTCAGCATGCTCAACACAGACTGGCAGAAGCTCTCCGGAGACACATGTGGGGTTCTTTCCTAGCCCTACCCGACTGGTAGGGACTGAGCCTGCGTGCAAAGCTCCTTCCACTTCCTCAGTTTTGAGTGCAGCCTAGAAATGGCTTCAACAAACAAACAGATTCCCACAAGCTGTAACTAACACTTCAGTTATAGGCTCCTGGAAAATGAGATATCTGGTATAGGGTGGGCTTCCATGCCTGCACAAAACAACCCATCTCCTTTTTGCTGGCACTAGGACCAAATCTTGGCTGTGGCTGTGAGTTATGGCCACAACTTGAACTGTGCCTGCGGGTGGTCAGTTAGTCCATCTTACCCAGTGCCTGCACTTCAGCAAGATCTCCTGGAACACCTTGGCGGCCACCTTGACAACCTGGAGCGGCAGGAGAGGTTTACCACCTGAGGGGGGCGCCAGAGGCAGAATCTTCTCTATTAGGCCTCCCAGGAGTAGCCCAATCTCCTTGGTGATTAAAAGACAAGCAAAAGGAGAGGGGGGGGAGCCATATTATAAACTTGGTTCCCTCCTCTTCCACCCTGGAGATGTGTCCAATGCATCTCCATTCCCCCAACATCGTTATAGTATCTCCAGGACATTTATGGTGTTTTTCTTCATAGCACTTTCCAAAACAGAACTTTGTCTCACTTCCTTCAGCCTTATCTTCTCTTAAACAGCCTACCTAGTACTCCACTATGCCAGCGGGTTCCAAACTTTTTAGCACTGGGACTCACTTTTTAAACCACACTGTCGAGACCCAACTAAGTTCACGAGACTTAAAAAAAAAAATCTAGAAAGAAATAATATTTTTTATTTACTTTCAAGTAATAATAACCAGAAAAAAAAGATACTCAAACATTCATCTCCCTATACTGTATGTACACTTGCTTGCAAATTGCAGGAGCTCAGCTCCTTGCAAACTGTGGAAGCTGAGCTATTCACAGGGCAATTAGCTAGCCGGTTTTTGAATAGCCTCAGAGCTTGCAGCAATGAGTTACCTGATCATTCCATCACCTGTGTTTTTATTGGAGGCTACTCGGTGATATGCCCCACCAAAAATCAGGTCATGACCCCCAGTTTGGGAAACCCATTCTTCTCTTCTCCCCCACACTTCTTTTGCCCCACTACTCTCTTTTGAGTCCAAGGACAAGGCGAAGCAACAGTTGAGGCTGGTAGAGGCAAATACCACCCCCTCACTCACTGGTGAGGTGACCACCAAGCTCTACAGAAATGGCTCACCTTCACAGAGACCCAGCAGCAGGTCAGGATGAGGCTGTGCTCCTCTGAAAGCAAGACCAGATCTTCCGAATCGTGGTCTTCCAGGCCCTTCCCCAGCCGGATAAGGCAGCCAATCGCATTCCCCATCTCTGCAAATGATGGAGCAGCAGCTGCAACAAAACCAAGCAGGAGTTTGAAGGTGCCAGTGGTGTCGAAGTAGGGATTCAGGCGGCAGGGCCCAACATATCTCCACTCTCTGTGCCGGCTCACAGGTGGCGGAAACAGCTGGCCAGACCCTTGCTGCTCCACAGTGCCACCCTGACGATGGCTGGAAGGGGTACTGCAGTCTGTCAACCTCACCAGATCAGGTGGTCAACTAGTGTCTCAGGCTTGGCTTCCCAGTCTTTTTCCACTGTAAAGGAACTGCTCTACAGAGCCTGGGAGCTTCTATGGTGCTGCTGAATTGATGGTTCAGTGGCAAAATTCTTGCCTCCCATGTGGGAGGTCTGGGTTTGATTCTCCACTGTTGCAATTCTGGCTTTAGGGAGGGGCTACAGATCAGGGTAGTAGAGCATCTGAGCCTTTATGCAAAAGATATCAGGTTCAATCCCCATCTTCACCAGGTAGGGCTTTCAACAGATCCCTGGAAGCTGCAGCCAGCCATTGTAGACCATACTGAACAAGAGAGGCCAATGATCAAACCCAGCAGACAGTAGCTGCTTTTGCAATATATATTGCTGCTTGTTGGAACCTGATCACCTTCCGGCCAGTCTTAGGACCTATGATTGCAGCCTTCGGGACTGGACTTCGAGCCTGCCTTGTGGCCCATCACATGGGCAACCACTCCCCCTGCAGATCTGGGGGTGTGGCCACTCTAGCGCATGCAGAGAAAGGTGCATTGTGAAGGCCTTTATCCAGGTCGAATCTCACCTTGCTGATTAGAACGCGCTGCCCCTTTGCCCTGCAAGACTCCCAGAAGCAAAGCACTGATTTCTCTTGCGCAGTTGACCAAGTGACCGAGGAACAGTCGCCATTGATGCGTCTGTTGCACCTTAAGCATGGAGGCAGTCACCTCTGGCACTTCAAGAAGACATCGTCTCAAAGCAGCAATTACTCCTACAGGGGATACAGTGACTCTGCTTAGACTCAGGTCTTTAGAACTGCAACGCTCCTTGTCAAACGGTACCTGTGATTATAAGAGCCACTGAAAAGGGATCTCTCCCAAGGCCATCCTGTGCAAGATTTGAACCCAGCACCAAGGCTGATCTTTCATTTACTGATGCATTTGTGCACTGCTTTGCAGGTAGAGGATTCCCAAAGTGGTTTATGTGCAACAAAAACCACAGTGGGCCTTCCTTATCTACAGTCTCGGCGTCCATGAATTTGGGCACCGCAGAGGGCCTCCCAGATAAGCCACTTCCGGCTTGCAGTGGCAGCTTCTGGTTGTGTTTCGAGTGGGGTTGGGGATGAGAGGTCAATGGTCCTTACCCCAGCCCAGATGTTTTGGTGGCTGCCGACCTCTAAGACAGGTTTGCTGTCATTCTGCCCCCAGGAAAATGACCACTAAATTAGCAGTATTGTCCTGCTCGCCCCATTTCCTCCAAGCTCCCCAGGGATTCTGGGAATTTAAGGAGAAACCACTGAACCCCAAGGCTCTGACCGTGCATTGGTGTGGTGCGGGCCGCCTGCAACAGGTCGTGGTGCGCCCTGGCTGAATGGTCACGCAGCACGCCGAGGAGATACTTGAGGAAGCAAAGGCATCGGCAGGAGGACGCAAAGGCACGGGCCGCCGGGACATCATTGGCCAATATTTGTTTCAAGATAAAATCGTCAGACCTTTCGGGGTATACGAGGAACATTAGCAAACATGCACAACCAACCGCAAGCATGTTCTGGGCAAGTACCAGAAAACAATCCCATGCTGAGGATCAAAATGCTACCCAGAGACCTATGGTAGTGTAGCAAGACTTCCTCTGCCCTCCCACACCTGAGTGATAAGTTGCTGCTACCCCCATCACAGACCCGGGTGCCCCTTTTTTCCTTTACTTTGTTCCCCAGCTGCCATTGCTCCTTTTCACATACTCCATTTGAAAAAAGCAGAGCTGGGGTGGGGGGGGGGGCAGAAGAGGAAGAGAGTAGAATGGTGGCTGAGACTAGAGTGTCTTTTGGAAGACCCTCTAGGCTGCCCCTCTAATGCACACACTTCCTTTTTCAAATGGGAAGTGCGAAGAGGAGAAGCAAATATCACCAAGCTAGAGTGGCTGGACAAGATGGCTGGCATGCATGAGGCCCCCATCACCTCCCGCCAGTCTGCTGCCCTAATCAGCAGGCAAACCCTGAGGAAGAACATGCACAGGTAGGAGAGATGCAAAGCTTAGGTCTGGGGACAGGAGGAAAAACCTGAACTTAGATGCACTGGTACAGATGGATTGAATTCGGTTTTGAGCATTAAAAAGGGGTCAGGGAACTAAGGAAGCCAGAACCACCTACTTCTGGAGGATCGTTTTCATAAGCACAGCTCCTGCTTCCACCTCCTGCACTCTGGGGCTGCTCACGGCTTCCTGAGCACATGCAAAGACAGCCACTGCAATGGGCTCTGGGAAAGTAGGTGGGAAGTAGCGGACAAGCAACTCCGAGGCCAATTCACGGATCTGCACCAAAAACAGGAGTGTCTAAAGGAGGTACTGTTGCAGGAGAGAGTGTGCGGAATCCCACAGGATGGGGGAATCTATTACAGACAAAGCCATTGCATTCACTGGGCGGGACTCATGGGTCAATATTTCGTCCTCAGTGCCTACTGGGCAGAAGGAGCATTGCTAGATTCTGGAGCCAAGCGGTAACACATCCGTTCTCCTATATGTCATTTGCAGACAGGAGTGCAGCCTGGTTCAGTATGAACCCATCAGAAGGACCACTTGGCCAGGCTGGACTCTCCCACCCTCAAACTGGTGGCACCAGTCAGCCAAGAGATGCATGGACCAAATCTACAAATGGGAGTGTTCTCAAGAGACCGCTGTGTCTTTGAAGGGTCTCTACAGGGTGCCCCATTGGCTGGTGAGGAGGTGGGGCAGCTACTGGAGATGTGTGGCAGTATAAAGCCCTGACCCAACACCTTCAGCAACCTGCCCCTTTCACTCTGCACAAAAAATCAGAATGCTGAATCACATACCTCATTTGTGCCATCTTGCAGGCAGCTCAGTAACAGCAACGTGTTGCTTCGGGAGAAGAAATCCCAGTAGCCTTTGCTTCTGACCCAGCTCAACAGAGCAGCCATATTGCCTACAAAAATGTATAGTCTTGTCAAGAAAGGAAAACACAAACCCCAAACATAAGAACCGAATCTCTATGAAAGGTTGGCAATACCCTTAAGTGGCTTTGTAGCATCAAAATAAACCTGTAATTTTTTTTTTTAGCAGCTGCTAATTTAAATCATTGTTTGAATGAGATGTTCCATTTAATTTTCAGGCTTATTTTATATTTGCTCCTCAATCTTACTGTACCCCAAAAAGCTTTCAAGATACAGCTGGAAAACTAAAGTCATTCTACAGAAACTGTTACCCTGCTCATGCCTGATCTCGTCTGATCTCAGAAGCTAAGCAGGGTCAGGCCTGGTTAGTACTTGGATGGGAGACCACCTGGGAATACTGGGTGCTGCAGGCTTATACCATGATCTCGGAAGCTAAGCAGGGTCAGGCCTGGTTAGTACTTGGATGGGAGACCACCTGGGAATACCGGGTGCTGTAGGCTTCTACCTTCGAGACTGAAGGTTGCCAACTATTCTTTCTCTTCAGAAAATAAAAATTAAAAAGGAATGGTTGACAAGAGTTAATATGCTTTCCAGAAGAGCCTTCAAAGCACAAGCCAATGCATAGCTACTCAGAAGTAAACCCCATTAAATTCAATGGGATGTACTCCCTGTTGTGTACAGGATGGCATAAATGCATATTAGTCTCTCTTATTTGAGCTTGCTTGGAATTACAAGGGTTAAGCAGGAGTAGAAATTATTATTACTTTGATAACAGCATTTTCAAGTTACTGATCTTCACTATGTGCTTTACTAAGAATAGGACTACAAATCAGGACTGAGCCTTGCCTGGGCCACGAACTCCCTGGGTGGCCTTAGGTAAACCATGCCCTTTCAGGCTCATAAGAACAGCCCCGCTGGATCAGGCCATAGGCCCATCTATAGTCCAGCTTCCTGCATCTCACAGTGGCCCACCAAATGCCCCAGGGAGCACACCAGATAACAAGAGACCTGCAAGGCATTCTGGGAATTGTAGTTAAGAACATAAGAACAGCCCCACTGGATCAGGCCATAGGCCCATCTATAGTCCAGCTTCCTGCATCTCACAGTGGCCCACCAAATGCCCCAGGGAGCATACAAGACAGCAAGAGACCTGCATCCTGATGCCCTCCCCTGCCTCTGGCATTCTGACATGGCCCGTTTCTAAAATCAGGAGGTGGCACATACACATCATGGCTTGTAACATCATGGATTTTTCCTCCAATCCCCTTGTCCAACCCCCTTTTAAAGGTGCCAGATGCCATCACCACGTCCTGTGGCAAGGAGTTCCACAGACCACCTACACGCTGAGTAAAGAAATATTTTATCTGTCCTAACTCTCCCAACACTCAACTTTAGTGGATGTCCCCTGGTTCTATTGTTGTGTGAGAGGGTAAAGAGCATCTCTCTTCTCCACCTGCAATATGGGAGTAGGGTAAAAATCAATACGTACCTTACAACCCTGTAAGGTAGAGTAAGATAGTACATGCTAAGCTCTTTGCATACACAGGAGGAGTTATATAAATCCTAAGCACTGTGAATTTATATTTCATAGTGGCAGGAGGTCTGGTCTAGAGGGTAGAGCCTCCGTTAGCCCAAAGATAACATCAGAAAGTTGCCAGTTGGAGGACACCGGCAGCTCCCTAAATGGCTGAGAATGGCGAGACCTTGAAGCAACTACAAGCCAAGCTGAGTGATTCTACCTGCTCTTGGTGTGAGCAAGAAGCGTCTTGGCTGCCCTCCATGGGAGAGATGGAGCTGCTTGTCAGCCTGCCTGCGAGAACTGGAGGCCAGAAGTGAGACCAAACCAGGAAGATCCATTCTGAAATGTTGTTGGTTCTTGAAAGAGAGAACCTCTATGATTGTAAAAATCCCCTTGAGGGATTTAGAAATGCCTGTCTATGTAAACCGCCTTGATTAAAGTCAGAGGAGTAATCTGATGACCAGAAAGGTGGTATATAAATACCTAGTCATCATCATCATCATCATCATAATATTTGCAACTGGAAGTCTTCTGCAATGTTGGTCTCTGAAAACCAAACATCAGGACCTGAAAAATAATGGCATAAGGGTTCTAGAAGGTTCCTTCCTATCCCACTCCAACTAGCCATTTGGCTGATTTCAGAGAGCGAATGGTGGGGGGGGGATGATGACATAGACACCCTTATGTCACTGCAAGGTAAGCAGAATTCTGCAACCACAACTGAAACAACCAGGGGCTCGGTGCATCCGCCATCTTGGTCAGCAGGAGACAGCGAAAAGCCACTTACAAGGAGGCTGGCCCTTCTTCCTCTCAGGACTCCATGTGTCCGTGCAGGTCTCCAAAATAGCTTCCAAGAGGAGGAGGGCACTTTTCTTCCGCTGGTAGTTGGACCCGGCCATCAGAGAGGAAGTGCACAGCTGCAGCAGCCACTCGACAAAACCTAAGGGAGCAAAGAGAGATCTGAGGAGCACGAAAAAGGATGGTGGAAGGTAAACAAATGCTTCAGTCGGTCACCAGTGAAGGTACAGAGATGCTGCAAGCACCTCAGGAAAAAAACTCAGGGGACTCAACGCCCTGCCCAAAGGGTTCCATGTTGCAGAAAGCAAACATTTTCAACCCCTGGAAGCATCTCCAGGCATGCCTGAGAAAGCCCCCTCTTTGAGACCTTCAGATGCTACTAGTTAGTAGATGTTACCAATATCAATCCATGTTACTGGTTCCTGCGGATTTGCTTATCATCGGGGGAACAGGGGTGGGACTTTCTTTGCTCCATTCACAGTTCGTTCTCAGCTATTCGTGGCATTCTGAAGGTCTCTGCAGGCATCTGTGGCATCCTTGAGGCTATTTGGGGGGGCACTTCAAAGATATTCGCACCATTTTGACGGTCTCTTCTTCAATGGAATGCCAGCAGAGACCCTCAGAATGGCACCCTCGGTGTGCCGTCCACGCCATTTTGAAGTTTCCCATTGCCATTTTAAAGCTACCCGTGGGCACCATTTTGAAGGTGTAGGTTGCACTTTGAGGGTCTCCGCTGCTGGCAGGTTAGCTACCACTTCCACTTACCCTATTGATCCCATAAGATCAACGACTCCCTATCCATGGATTTGATGTTTGCTGAGGTTGCCAGGAACCTAACTCCAGCCGATAACATGAATTGACTGTACATCAGGGGTGCTCAAACCCCGGCCCTGGGGCCACTTGCAGCCCTCGAGGACTCCCAATGCGGCCCTCAGGGAGACCCCAGACTCCAATGAACCTCTGGCCCTCCGGAAACTTGCTGGAGCCCACAATGGCCCGACAGAACTGCTCTCAGCGCGAGAGCGAATGTTTAACCTCTTGCGTTAGCTGTGGGATGAGGGCTCCCTCCACTGCTTGCTGTTTCACATCTGTGATGCAGTAGTGGCAGCAAAGGAAAGGCCAGCCTTGCTTTGTGCAAGGCCTTTTATAGGCCTTGAGCTATTGCAAGACCTTCATTCATTCATATAAGTTCCACCTCGAGTATATTAATTTATGTAAACTTATGCAAATTTATTCAAATTTCAAATGCAAATTAATTCTTTTTTTTTCCCCTGGCCAACGACACAGTGTCAGAGAGATGATGCGGCCCTCCTGCCAAAAACTTTGGACACCCCTGCTGTACATGGATCAATGGTCTAACCTGGTAGCTGGCATCTTCCGGACCATGGACATCTGCATACAATGGAGGTGCTTAGCTTTAAGGTATAGCTCTTTCTTCCCTAAGTAAGACTGGCTGGTGTAGGGATGGCCTTAGCCACTCCAAAGATGTGGAGACTGGTTGACTTACCCACAGCTTGAGCGAGGGGCCTCTGGGAATCACCCCCGGCCAAGGACTCCTCCTTCTTGGGTGCCTGCTGACGAAGGCTGGCAAGAGAGCTGTCCCTTAGCCGAACTAAAGCCTTTTTGACGGATGCTTGTAGCAGCTGTCGAAAAGAGGAGGAGTCACAATTTAGGTTGAGCGCTAAGAATTCCTTCAAGAGCCGGATCTCCGTCTGGGACAAGGCCTGATTGGTCCTGGGGCTGGAGCACAGGAGGCTCAGGGCTGCCAGGCGAATGTTCTCCTCTTTGGAGAAGAGGCAGGAAGAGAGTCTCTCCAGGGTCTCCCCGTCTGCTGGTAAGACTCCCATGATGGTCTTCTGAACGCTCAGCAAGGTGACCCAGGCGCGGAGCTCGGCTGAGTCTCTACCGCTGAAGCTTTGCGCCAGCAAAGGGTACGTGGCGGGGAAGATCTTCAAGGTCCACACAAGGAGGTAATTGGAACCGTTGCTCTGAAGGAACGGGACCGGCGAGGTCAAGGCCCTGGAGAGGGTTGGCAGCCAGGCCGTGGCCCACTTCTTGGCCAGCTCTTCCTCGCAAGCATCTTCCTGCCCCTCGGTCCAGGCTTTACGCTGCAGCTGCAGGAGATCTTTGTACAAATCTGAAGCCACAGGGCTCAGGTGGTTGGTGGACAGGCAGTTCAAGAGGTGCTGCGGGAGTTCCTTGTAGGCACCCAGGACCTTAGCGGAAAATACCCACAAGGCTTCAAAAACAGGATGAACACACTTTGTTAGTCTTAAAAAAAAAATGTATTTAACAACTGGGACAACCGGCATGCTAACTATCTAAAGTGGTCGGTAGGGTTGGCCCGTGCGTCGGGCCAACTGAGGCAGATGCTTAAGGCAGAGGGAAGGACAAAAGAAAAGCCCTGCTGGATCAGGTCAAAGGACCATCTAGTCCAGCTTCCTGAATCTCACAGTGGCCCATCAGATGCCTCAGGGAGCACAAGAGACAAGTTCCCTGCATCCTGTGGCCATTTCCTTGCACTTGGCATTCAGAGACAGACTACTTCTAAAACCAGGAGTCTGCATATATCCATCATGGCTTGTAACCTGTGATGAACTTTTCCTCCACAAATTTGTCCAATCCCCTTTGAAAGGCATCTAGGCCCTCAGGTGCCATCACCACATCCAGTGGCAAGGAGTTCCACAGATGGTCCTGCCGCCACCTGTCTCAACTGTTCCTCCAGCTACAAGGATTCAAGAAGGAAGCGGGGAACTGAGCGGAACAGGAAGGAGGAGAAGAGAGCAGTAAACTAGAGCGTCTCTGATGCTCTCGGCTACCGGTTTCCTCTCCTCCTGGTTGCAACTTAGGAGCAATTACATCGAAGCTCAAACCTGCCCTCCCACCTTCTTACCTCTGCAGGACCCAGGTAAGGGAGAATTGCAGAGAGCGGAAAATATCGGGCCCTGGATTGCCAAGGCATGAGGAGAACTCTCTGCAGGAACTGCCCATAGAGGGGTCTCTCCGATTCCTCAAAGTGGTCACACTCAAGACTGTATATCTCCAAGAGACGCTGGAAGGAGCAGTGCACAAAATCCGACACCCCCTCCACCTGAATATGGGACAGCAGAAATGATATTTTATATCTCTCTCTCTTTCCGCCTACCCTCCCACCTGCCAACATAAAAGAGTTGCTTTTAAAAAACAAAAAGCAAAAATAAAGAACACGGCCTTGTACCAAGTCCGACTCTTGACCCCTCTGGTTCAGGAATGTCAACACAGACTGGCAGCAGCTATCTTGGATGCAAACAAGGGTCTCTCTGGGCACTACCCACAGACGGCGCAGGAGTTGGAACCTGAGGTCTCTATTCTGCACTGCACTAAGGTGCTCTACCTTGAGTGACAGCCCCACCCTAATACTGTGAAGCCAGAAATTTAATAGCCTCTTTTATACAGGGCAGGAGGTCTGGTCTAGAGGGTAGAGCCTCCGTCTGCCTGAAGATAACATCCACAAGGTCGCCAGTTCGAGGCCACCGGCACCATGCGACCTTGAAGCAGCTGACCAGCTGAAGCTGAGCTATTCCATCTGCTCTGAGCATGAGAGGATGGAGGCCAGAATGTGAAACCAGATCAGAATGAAACACCTGAATGTTGTGGTTCTTGAAAGAAAGAACCTTCTTTCAATTGTAAAAATCCCTATGGGGATTTAAATAAGCCTGCCTATGTAAACCGCCTTGAATAAAGTCTTGAATAAAGACCAAGAAAGGCGGTATATAAATACCTGTATTATTATAGTATTATTATTACATATTTCCACTGGCCAGAATGGAATATGCAACAACATGAAAAAAGAACAAAAGGTAAAAAAAATTATTGCAAAGACAATGGGAGGCTAAGGGTCTAATCCTATCCAATTTTCCAGTGCCGGTGCAGCAGCGCCAACGGGGCATGCATTGCATCTGGTGGTGGTGGGGCAGTCACAGAGGCCTTCTCAAGGTATGGAAACATTTATTCCCTTACCTCAAGGCTTCATTGTGGCTGGAAAGTTGGATAGGATTGGGCCCTAAGGCTGCAATCCTATACACACTTAATTGGGAATAAGTCCCACTGAACCCAATGAGACTTACTTCTTTGTAGGCATGCATAAGCTTGCACTGCAATGCATCAACAACAACTAATAATAAATAATAACTAGGTGTTTATATTCCGCCTTTCTGGTCATCGGATTACTGCTCTGACTTTATTCATGGCGGTTTACATAGGCAGGTGTTTCTAAATCCCTCAAGGGGATTTTGACAAACATAGAGGTTCTTTCTTTCAAGAACCAACAACATTTCAGAATGGATCTTCCTGGTTTTGGTCTCACTTCTGGCCTCCAGTTCTCCCACGCAAACTGACAAGCATCTCCATCTCTCACATGGAGGGCAGCCAAGACGCTTCTTGCTCACACCAAGAGCAGGTGGAATCACTCAGCTGGGCTTGTCAGCTGCTTCAAGGTCTTGCCATTCTCAGCCGTTCAGGGAGCTGCTGGTGTCCTCGAACTGGCAACCTCCTGATGTTATCTTTGGGCTAACGGAGGCTCTACCCTCTAGACCAGACCTCCTGCTCAATAGGCAGGAATAGCAATAACCCTTGTCTTAAAATAGAAGAATAAAAAGATTTAACTACACAAAGGCGTGTGTCGTCTAACAGGTTACATTACCAGGGTCTCTGCACTGTTCCAGAGGAACTGGGTCAGTCTCCGGAGCAGGCTAGAGTTATCCACCAACACCCGATTCCCCTTGATTTTCCAGATCTCATCCAGACTTCCTCGGAAACGTTGAAGCCACAGGGAAAAAACTGCAAACAGGATGCACAAAGGGTTAGTGCACAGGTTTGGTACAGAATCCACAAGGTCAAGCCCTGGTGCCAACAGGCTTGTGCTGTGTGCATCAGTGAATTCAATGGAGAGAAGGTTAGTTGTGATTAATTGATGTCTCCACAGTTTCAATGGTGTTTAATCAGAATTCACTTTCTCAGGACACAGCTCTGAGAATTCCTTTGAAAGAGCCCCGATGCTTGCCTACCTTGGAAGCAGTGATATTGAGAATCCTTTTGCTCTTCCATCAGGACTAAAATAGCTGGGAACAGCACATCCAACAACAGGCAAACCTGCAAAGGATACAACTAGTTTAAGAAAAAAATGGAGGGAGTGTGTGTGGATGTTGCCTTGTAGTCTACTGAAACCATATCTGTGATGCATAGGAAGCTTCTTCCTACTGAGTCAGCGACCAGTGCTCTATCTAGCTCAGTATTGTCAACACTGTTTGGCAGCAGTTCTGGAAAGGTCTTTCCCAGCCGGGAATTGAAAACAGGGCTGCATGCAAAGCGGTTCTCTGCCACTGAGCTACGGCTCTTTTGTGCCAGCATAAATCCTGGACTTTACTTATATACCTGGGCCCTCTGAATCCGCAGGGGTTTGCTTTGGAATCCCACACAGATACCAAAATCCGTGGACATTCAAGTCTGCAGAAGTCACACTGACAAAATTGCGTACGCTTGCGCCAACTGTGTACATTGTTTTAGCACACGGGTCTCCAAACCCCGGCCCGGGGGCCAGATGCGGCCCATGGCCAGCCTCTATCTGGCCCGCGGCCAGCCTCTGACTCCTTGAGAACCTCTGGCCCAGTTGACCAAACACAACCAGAGTTGTGCTTGTGGGGTGGAGAAATGGGGGTCCATTTAAGTGTGTGTTTTGGGCTTTGTTGGTGTTTGGAGAAACCCTGGACGTTTGAGCCCATTTATTCATTCATCTAAGTTCCATCTCTAATGTCATTTGTCATTGTTGGCAACCTTCAGTCTCGAAAGACTATGGTATCGTGCTCTGAAAGGTGGTTCTGGAACAGCGTCTATTGTGGCTGAAAAGGCCAATTCGGGAGTGACAATCCCTTCCACACTGGGAGCAAGTGCAGTCTGTCCCTGGTCTGTCTCCCTGGCTATGGGCCTTCCTTCTTTGCCTCTTTGCCTCAGATTGTTGGCCAAGTGTCTCTTCAAACTGGGAAAGGCCATGCTGCACAGCCTGCCTCCAAGCGGGCCACTCAGAGGCCAGGGTTTCCCACTTGTTGAGGTCCATTCCTAAGGCCTTCAGATCCCTCTTGCAGATGTCCTTGTATCGCAGCTGTGGTCTACCTGTAGGGCGCTTTCCTTGCACGAGCTCTCCATAGAGGAGATCCTTTGGGATCCGGCCATCATCCATTCTCACGACATGACTGAGCCAACGCAGGCGTCTCTGTTTCATCTCTAAATAATAATCTCTAAATAAATCTCTAATGTATTTATTTAAATTGTGTATTTAATTTTATTTCCCGGCCCTTGACACTGTGCCAGATGTTTGATGCGGCCCTTTGGCCGAAAAGTTTAGAGACCCCTGCTTTAGCATATGTAAATTGCCTAAATATGTGGGCAGGCAGGGAGGCAAATGAGGCAACAGCAGGCTAATTCTTAAAAATACATTTTCAATCTGTGATTGATTAAATCTGTTGATAAAGCAAGCCCACTGTATGCTTTTCCACCCCAGACATGGTCTACCTGTTTCAGAGGACCGCCTAGCTGGCAGCTCAAGATGTCCTTCTTGCAACAGGCTAACAAGCCCCTCGTCAGCACCAGTCTTTCCAATCTGTCTGAACTCCCAGCGCGTAGGGACACACGGAGCATCCCAAACTGGCATTCACCTGGACACAAAACACAGTTCTATCATGTTTGCTTATGGAACAAATAACACGGTCTAAGTTTGGTTCCAGCACCTGTCAGATGCTCTCAGACAATATGACAATGAAAATAGACATTGGTTTTACACAGCACCATTTGCACACATTGGCACTGTACAACAAGAGATTTCGGTATTGGGTGCAACGTCATAGGAGGCGAGAGGTTCTCGTGCTAATGAAATGGCAGAGGAAGTTGAAATAATCATGGCAAATCACTGCCTGCACACAGGATGACAACAGGAAAGATGCAGGGATGCCAGAGCTAAAACAACCTTCAACTGGATTTTCAGGGATCGATAAAATGGATCGGGCCAATACCGGAGAGAGAGGCAAGAATGGGAACATCCCATAATTGCAATGCTAGCTGGATATGCTTCAAAATGTCCGCATTCCTTTATCTCATTTGGTGTTAAAAAACCAACAAGCCATGGAAAGTTATTCAACTCTGCAAGCGATAAAAAGCCACTGTCTGTCTGGATTGAGGCCTGTGCAAACAGGATGAAATTGTGTTTTCAACAGACTGGAAATCAGTTATTTGTAGTTGTTCTGGTCCCTTAGAAAGATGATTCTCCCTCTTTGTTTTTTGCTTGGTAGGTTTAATGGCTTGGCACACGCTCACATTTGCGTTCCCCAAGAAAAGCCAGGATGGTGAAATGGTTCAGGAGTTACACCTGGATGATCCAGGTTCAAATGCCTGCTCAGCCATGAAGCTTCCTGGGTGACCTTGGGCCAGTTTCTCTCTCTCTTGCTCTCTCTCGCACCTACCTTGCAGGGTTGTTGTGAGGACAAAAGGAGGGGAAGAACTATGTACACCACCCTGAGCTCCTTGGAGGAAGGGTGGTATAAAAACTTGAAAAATCAAGGTTTTGAACTTACCTTTGGGGCTGTCACCGCTGGTATCTTCCATCTGAATAACTGTACCTCCAGGTGGACTCAAGAGGCGATAAAGACCCAGCACAGCTGTGGCTCCACTCTGAGAATCAGGTGCTGTGTTGACCAGCATGCTCAGGGCAGTCCCAGCCAGCAGACGGGTGTCCTTGCAAACTGCCTAAGATCAATGAGTAAGAGGCAACTGTTACCCTGCACATGCCCGGTCTTGTCTGATCTTCAAAGCTAAGCAGGGTCAGGCCTGGTTAATACTTGGATGGGAGACCGCCTGGGAATACTGGGTGCTGTAGGCTTCTACCATAGTCTTTCAAGACTGAAGGTTGCCAACCAAGAGGCAAATGCTCTGAACTCAGATTTTATTTCCTCCCCAGGAAAACAAAAGAAGCAGGCTGTTCCTGCATTATCGGGAAGGCTGGATCTGAACCCAGATCTGTGTCGCCTGCAACTGTACAGCTGGTTGTGGCTCTCACAGCAACAAAAGTAAACTTAGGAAGACGCTGCATGTAGGGTCAGACAACTGGGCCATTTGACTCAGAACTGTCCACACAGACCAGCAGCAGCCCTCAGGCAAAGAAAGGGCTGTTCCTAACCCTGATCCCTAGAGATCCTTTAACTCAAGGAGTTCGCTGCATGTAAAGAAAGGGGTCAGCTTTCTTTAAATTACTATGCTGAAAAGCAGGGTAAACAAAATCATTCAGCACAAAAAAGTGGGAACTGATGCAAAACAAAACAAGCCCTTAGATATTCAGGCACTCTCTGCTTGCCCCCTCTAAGCCTCCAATCCTATACACACCAACTCAGGAGGGGCTGTCCAATCCTATGCCCAGGGGCTTCCACAAAGAGCAGTGGCACCAAAATGGCTGCTGCTGCATCTTATAGGGCCAGGGCAAGGGGCATCTTATGGGGCTAGAGTCTCCTTGGGGTAAGGGAACATTTGTTCCCTTACCATAGATAGAGCCCCAGTGGCCCCAATGGGTTTTCCTTGGAGCTGTGCCGGCTATTTTGTTGGTGTTGAACTGAGGAGGCTAGTGTAGGGCTCCGCAGGCTGGGAGGGGGCTTAGGATTCGGCAGCAGAGTCCGCTGCCATCTCTGCTCACCTACTGGGCCCAATCTTCCCACTGGCCAGCCATCCACACCCAGTTCTGACCTCTTCCTGCCCTGAAAATCCTCTCCATTGGCTGGCAATGGAGGACAAACGTGGGTTATACGATATCGAAACTGGTTCATGCTCTGTACAAGCAAACAAGGCCAAGAGTTACCTTTTCCATGATAACTTGCAACAGAGATCCCAGAATGCTTTGCAGAATTTGGCTCTCATCTCTTTTGCTCCATACAAGCGGGGAGATTTCCTTGGGCATCAGCTTGAAAAGCTGCAGGCATATCTAGAGAGAGAGAGAGAGAGAGAGAGAGAGGAAGAAGAGAAAGCCTAGCATACAATCCAGATCCAATTTTTTTCTCTTCAACGTTGACATATTTGAATAAAACACTGGATAAGACACTTGAATAAAAGAGACCCCATTTGAGGCGAGCAGAGTTTAGATACACTTTCCCTGTATGGTTTACTTCCTCCACATGAGTAACTGAATGAGGCCCTGTGGTCTGCCTCCATCCCAGATCTGTAGGAAGAAAATATTTACTCAGTGTGTGGTTGGTCTGTGGAACTCCTTGCCACAGGATGTGGTGATGGTGACTGGCCTGGACGCCTTTAAAAGGGGATTGGACATGTTTCTGGAGGAAAAATCCATTACGGGCTACAAGCCACGATGTGTATGTGCAACCTCCTGATTTTAGAAATGGGCTATGTCAGAACGCCAATGCAAGGGAGGGCACCAGGACGAGGTCTCTTGTTATCTGGTGTGCTCCCTGAGGCATTTGGTGGGCCGCTGTGAGATACAGGAAGCTGGACTAGATGGGCCTATGGCCTGATCCAGTGGGGCTGTTCTTATGTTCTTAAGATCTGTTTATTCAGTCAAGGGTTTCTCAAGCTTCTGCGGGTACCACTTTTGCAAGTACTGCTGCCGCCCTAGCTGTTCAAAGGGGCGGGAGGCTTGCCCCACAGCTGAGACTCTGATCGGCCCCCTCCTTCCCCAAACCACATCTCTGCTGGAGGGCCACGCAACTTTCCCAGCCATCTCCACTTCCCATGGGGTGAACCCACAGGTTCAGGAGCCATGTGGTAACCTGACGTACTGTGAGGTATAATGACTGGCAAAACTCTGTATGACTTTCTCTTCTCTACAATGACCGTTTCCTTTAGCCAATGGATCCTTTACATTGCAATGAATCTGCAGATCACCAAAAACCTTGAGAGGTGCCTCTTAGAGACTAGAGCAACTCAATCATCAAAATGACTTTGTTACTTTTTGCAGGATTGCAAGGGAATCCCAGGGGCTTCCAAAACAGCAAGCCAATTCATCTTGCGCTGTTCGCTGACATTTGATGTTTTACCTGGATTAATAGACCAGCGGTGCAATCTCATGCATGTCCACTGAGAGGCGAGTACAGGACTGCAGCCTGAAACAAATAAAGCCCTGTGGAAAGGAGCTATCTGTCTGTATTTATTCTTTGCTTGTTTACCTTCACCGTGATATACTGCCATTCTTCATTCCAGTCCCATTGGTCCCGCAGCACCAAATTAAATGTGGCATCAATGCATCTCAGCAGTGACATGAAGTTGTTCCTCCAGTAACGTTGTCCCAACGTGCTCTCCTCTATAAACATGGACACTGTGAAGAGAAGGAAGAATGAATAATTGCTGCTGCTATTTTTAAGGCTTTAAGGACCAGAGCTGGCCCATCCACTAGGCCGACTAAGGCACCTGTTTCAGGCCACAGATTGACAGAGTGCTCCCATGTCCTCATTTATCTCCATTGCTCTTCCTCCCACTTCTGGATTGGAGAAGTGGGCTAGAGCATCAAGACTGTCCCTCTTCCTTTACCAGGTCAGGGAGCAGGAGAAGCAGAGACTGGTACATCACCAGAGAAGAGATACCTTCAGCACACTGCCTCAGGTGCTAGAAGTCGTGGTTTGACCCTGCTTTGGACCAATTCAGTTGTCCATCAGTCAACCCTCTATAACCCTCTCGTGGGGCCAACTGATACCAAAATGCATTCCATGAATGGCAACCGGCACAAGCCGAGGCAAAGTGTCTCACCTCTCATCCCATATGGGACAAGGGATTTCTGCTTTGGGGAGGAAGAGACCATTTGACAACTGACCTGTCTGAAGGTCAGGAGGTGGCAGCACCTGAAAAGGAAGAAGCCGGGAATGTTGGGAAGCTCTTAGCCAGCATCACCAATTTGGAGATGCTCCAGCACATCCATTCATCCATCGCCCAAGTAAGCACTTGATCTGCTTCAGCAGGTTGCCCTGGGCTGGGAGCTGATGCCCAGAAAACACATTTTTTAAGACTGAATTCTCTCACCTTTTTGTCCTCAATGAGGCTGCTCATCAGCTCGTTCACCATCTGGGAGGCCAAGGACCCACTCCCTTCCGAAAGCACAACAACTATCTAAGGTGGGGGGGGAGGGAAACAGAATAAATCCTCAGAAACATGTGACTCTTCCCCCCCCGCCCCCGACACAGATACCTTTATACTTGTTGGCTACCATACAGGGACACTGAGCTGGCCCAGTTCCTGGGGCACGAAGCGGTATGCCAAAGGCTACCATAGAGGTATGCTAGCTGCCACCATTCCTCCTTGCGCTCCCTGGATTAGAAAAGGAAGAGGCGGAGGGAGCAGAAGTGCAGAGGACAGTAGAGTGATGGGCTAGAGCGTCTAGGACAGTAGAGTGATGGGCTAGTGAAGCGTCTTCACTCTTTGTTCCCTCTCTTCTTTTTCCAATCCAAAAGTGGGAGGCACAGAGGCTGACCCATCAGCAGGTGAGAGGTGAGAACAGTGTTTGGCCCCTAGAAGCCTTGGCTAACCCTGCCTGCAACACAGAAGATTATCTACCAGCATTGTTCCATCCTGCCTGCATTGCCAGCACTTAAACTCGTTCATTTCAGGATTCTGTTTTGCCGATGTCAAGCACCACCTGGAAAGAACCTGGGCCACCATCAAATAGGCCAGGGCGTGGCCAAACCACGGCTCGTGAGCCACATGTGGCTCTCTGACATATAATGCGCGGCTCGAGGAAGTTTGTTGGCCAAGCTCCTTTGGGCATCGCAATTAATATAAAAGGTAAATAAATTTTTGAACTTTATAATTATTTACTGGGTATACACTGACTGTCCACTGGCTTAGGAAGCAAGTTTAAAGTTCATGGTAAGTAAATATATTTAAGAATTTAAATGCGGAAGAGATATATAGAATACAAGATAAACTCTAAATTACCCAGATGGATAAAACCGCTTGAAATAGCAACTAATCCGAACTGGATTAAAAAAGACCAAAATAAATCATACAGCGATCTGCTGAATATTAAAGGAGAGATCCTAAGTAAGCCTGAGTTAGAAGAGAAAGGAATAAAATTGGACTGGTGGAACGAAATGCAAATAAGAACAAGATTACGAGAAGACCAAAAAATAGGTTTTTATGAAGAAGATACAAGTTTTGATAAACTATTTTGGATTGATGAGGGGAAGTATATAAAAAAAAATGTACAATTTTCTCCTTGAGATAAGAATGGAGGATGTGACAGTTAAAGATGCAATGGTGTGCTGGGCAAAAAATTTTGGATATAATATATCGATGGATGACTGGAAACAAATTTGGAATATAAATATTAAGATAACTAAAGCAGTGTCTTTTAAGGAGAATTTATATAAAATGCTTTATAGATGGTATTTAACTCCAGAGAAATTAGCAAAAATGTATTCTGGACCATCAAATAAGTGTTGGAAATGTAAAGAGGTTGAAGGAACCTTTTATCATATGTGGTGGACATGTGAAACAGCAAAGAAATACTGGAAAATGATACATAAATTGTTATTACCATTCAAACCAGAAATATTCCTCCTAAATGTGACATCAGAAATTAAAGACCAATGTAAGAAATACCTTATTGTACATATTGCTACAGCGGCAAGAATATTGTTTGCGCAAAAATGGAAATCTACAGACGTGCCAACTAGAGAAAATTTAATAGACAAAATTTATGAAATAGCAGAAATGGAAGTTTTAACAGAAAGAATGAAAGAGAGAGATTTAGGTAGAATAAGAAAATATTGGAAGCCTTTTTATGACTGGATAGATAATTTTAGTTAAACAATATTGAGTGTTTAGATAAAGCTAAATTTTTATACTGATAAATATGACAGCTTTTGTATTGATGATTATTGTGTTTTTTCAGTCATTTGATTGCTTTTTTTTTTTTTAAATAATGCATGTTGTAATCTAGGGGCAATACCCTCATGTGTAACCTGTGTAGTACCAGCCCCAAGTATAACCCATTTTCCTTACCTGTATCTGTAATAAAATACTTAATTAAAATAAATAAAATACTTAATTTAAAAAAAAAAGAATTTAAATGCATCATATACTTGAGCATCTGAAGTTTATTATATATGGCTTTTACATTAAGCAGTCTGGCCAACCCTGAAATGGGCTGAATAGTAAGGAGTGTAATTTTTATGTGTCTGTTTTCCATGCATCTCTTCCCACATCTCTCACCCAAAGCCTCATACGATTCCAACCCTGGTCTTAAAGATGTCACGAACTGATAAATCAGTGGCAAAATGCCCTTTCTGCCTCCTCTTCTTCCTCACCCACCTTCTCCAGTCGGTGGAAAGAGCCCGAGCTGCTTGTGGTCTCCATTTGGCAGGCAAGCACGCAGCGCACCAGAGGGAGCATGGTTTCATGCTCCAGCTCCCAGAATCCTTTGCTCACCCCCAGCAAGAGCTGCAGGGCCTCATCCAGGTCCTTATCTTTACATCTCTTCACGGAACCTCTGGAAAAGATTAGAACAGCGATTTTCAACCTTTCTCATGTCAAGGCACACTGACAAGGTGCAAAAATTGCCAAGGCACACCATCAGTGTTTTGAGCACTGACAAGGCACACCACGCTGTTGGTAGGGGACTCAAAACCCCCAATGGCCCTACTAATAAATGACCGTCCCCAAACTCCTGTGGCATACCTGCAGACCATCCACGGAAAACCAGTGTGCCAAGGAATAGTGGTTGAAAATAGCTGGATTAGAACCTAGCAGGGTTACAAGGTGAAGCCCGGGAGACTCCAAAATATATTGTACCAATATACAGATGTAGTAATTAACAACTGCAGCCTAGAGGATAAGTTGATGAATGGTTACTAGAATTGTGATTCCTATATGGACCCTCCAGCTTCAGTCTACCTCATAATAGCAGGTACTGCCCAGGGGTGTGTGTGTGTGTGTGGCTATGGCCTTAGATTTGTGGGCTCCCCAGAGACAGCTGTCACAACTATCACCCAGAGAGTCAGGAAAAGATTAGGGGAAATTGAAAACCCTGGCAGGATGCAACACACACTCTCCTTCACCAGCCTGATCCATCTAGCCCTCAAGGATGATGTGGTCCGTTTATAACACCATAAACACCAAGATTCTTTTAAAAAACATTCCCTTGGTCAATAAAATGTGTTGCACTTGATCTTCAACGTGGAAGAACTTTATTGCAAGAAAAGATTAGTACTTAAGGGAGCCCTTGTTGCTCCATAAACATCACTAGCATGCATCTACTGTAGCATTCAAAACAAGAAAAATTAGCTAGCTTATCTACAGGATAGTAAGGTTACTGAGTTACCAACACTGCAGGACAGTCAGTAGCATAATATTTCATCAGCTACCTTCTAACATGCAACAGCATAAGGACCACTAACCTAAGCTTCCTTCTCTACTGTTCTGTGAACCCACACCCAAGTTTTAACAGATTAACTTTTTATTAGAAAATGTTTCAGTTTCATGAACAGAAAAACAACTGGATAGCAAATATAAGATCCCAGGACACGGCTACATACAGTGAGAGAGCATTGTCAGTCACAAACACAGAGCATTCAAGTCTGGTATGTAGGTCCATTCCAGGGGGTTACATGGGGTGAGTTGGAAGTCCATAAGTCACTATATTCAAGGCTAGAGCAAGATACGCTCACTCCCGCCTTGCACATGGCCAGCAGTGCCAGGCCAGGCTTCTTCCGCCGAGGGCAGCCTCCGGTCGCGGGTCCTGGATCCAGGGGGTCCTCCATGGGTGGCCTCCACGGTTGTCGCCGGTGTGTATTACAAATCAGGGGTGTCCAAACCCCGGCCCTGGGGCCACTTGCGGCCTTCGAGGCCTCTCAATGCAGCCCTCAGGGAGCCCCTAGTCAGGCCCTCTGGAGTTTTGTTGGAGCCCACACTGGCCTGATGCAACTGCTCTCAGTGTGTGGGCGACTGTTTGACCTCTCACGTGAGCTGTGGGATGAGGGCTCCCTCCACTGCTTGCTGTTTCACATCTGTGATGCAGTAGTGGCAGCAAAGGAAAGGCCGGCCTTGCTTTGTGCAAGGCCTCTTATAGGCCTTGAGCTATCGCAAAACCTTCATTCATTCATATAAGTTCATCTTTAATATATTCAGTGATGTAAACTTATGTAAATTTATTCAAATTTTAAATGTAAATTAATTCTTCCCCCCCCCCCCCCGGCGCCCAACACAGTGTCAGAGAGACGATGTGGCCCTCCTGCCAAAAACTTTGGACACCCCTGCTACAAATGAACCACGTCTGGGCAGCCTCACAACTTCTTCTACTTAGCAACCAGCTTAAAACCTCTTCACTTGCCCAACCCTGTGACAGCAGCTGGTGGGAAAGGGGTAGAAAAGGGGCATTGGGCCTGATCCAGCAGCGCTTTCCTTATATACTTAGGTTAAAAGAGCTATACGAACAGCAGGCTGAGCACTCAAAAGGCAAGCACATGCCATGCTCTGTTGAGAGCCTTCTTTGCAACAAAACTGTGAGGTGAGCGAGTGTCATTATCCCCAGTTTGCAGATGGGGAAGACTGAGTCCGAGAGGATGGGGCTTGGTGAAGCTCACCTAGTCGCTTCATGACAGACGTTCACCTGTTAGGAAGGCTGTAGCAGTTGTCAGCACAGAGCAGGGGCTGGACTAGATGACCTCTAAAGATCCCTTCCAATGCTAACATTCTATAGTTCTAAGGAAATGTTAAATACCTGCAGTCCTGTGTAGAGCACATTATAATAGCATAATAACTCTGCCCAGTCTTAACTTAGAAGTCAGCTCCACTAATTTCAATCGAGACACTTACAGCCCAATCCTATGCATGCCTTCTCAGAAGTAAGTCCTATTAGAGTCAATGGGGCTTAATCCCAGGAAAGTGTGGATAGGATCGGGCTGTTAATTTTCCAGCCTACAGCATAAACTGGAATATTCCCCTTTGTTTTCAGTGTCCAAGAAATGCTTCAAAGCCAGTTAACACCATCAGGACCCAGGCCTGAGAAGTTTGCAGCGCTGCAATCCGGAGCAAGACTGACTCTCTGAGCATGTACAGACAGCACCGAGTCCCCAAAAGCATTTGCCAACGTTATACCAGTGGGGGCTTGCTCTTCTGCTTTGAAACCAGTCCTGCCCCATGCAAAAAAAAATTCAGCCAGGAAAATTCCCTGCTTTGGGCTGCAAATGCACATTGGGAGGAACTGCCCTGTAGAACTTCTGCCTGTCAAACTTTGACAGCTGAAACACACAGGAGAACCTTGTGGGAGGGGGAGAAATGACCACTCCAGAGGTACTGAGTCTTAAGGTTTGCAGAGAGCCCAGAAGGGTTTGTGTCTGAGCCCCTCTTCCCATACACAGACATCCCCCTCCTCAGCAAAGAGCTTACCCTGCAAAGTGCATCAGTTTTTCCAAGATGGGGAGCAAACTCTGGGTGACTTCTGCAAGCCCTCCTGCCTGTCCCAGTGCCTTGTAGAACATCAGGCATTCCTGGATGTCCTGCTCTGCCCCCATGCCTCACAGAATCAAGGCACCAGCATGCAACCCTGAGCCCAGATGCAACCTGGAGCCAAGTCCCTCCTGCCACCATAGAGCATGAGCCTTGAAGGAAAGAGCGGTAGCAGGACTGGTGTGGGAGACACTCCAGAGCCATCTGGTGCTTACAGGGGGAACTCCAGGGCAGCCTTTCTCCAAGCGGTGCATTGCAAAGGCTTTATAAGCAAACCAAAACACAACAGCTAGGGGCATCTAAACGGGGGGGGGTCACACTTTGTTTACTCAGGGTGTGATCCGACACATGCTTCACTGCAAGGAAGTCCGCTGAACAGAATACGTAACAGTTAGCAAGACCTGCCAAGATTTTGGACTGATGATCAGCCTTAAGAAAACACAGGTCATGGTTCAGGATGTGGACTCACCTCCCTGCATTACAATCTCTGCGCATGAACTGGAGGTTGTCCATGACTTTGTGTACCTTGGCTCAACGATCTCCGACACTCTTTCTCTCGATACCGAGCTAAACAAACGCGTCGGTAAAGCAGCTACCACGTTTTCCAGACTCCCAAAGAGAGTCTGGTCCAACAAGAAGCTGACGGAACATACCAAGATCCAGGTCTACAGAGCTTGCGTCCTGAGTACACTTCTGTACTGCAGCGAGTCACGCTCACAGCAGGAGAGGAAACTGAACGCTTTCCACATGCGCTGCCTCCGACGCATCCTCGGCATCACCTGGCAGGACAAAGTTGCAAACAACACAGTCCTGGAACGAGCTGGAATCCCTAGCATGTATGCACTGCTGAAACAGAGACGTCTGCGTTGGCTCGGTCATGTCGTGAGAATGGATGATGGCCGGATCCCAAAGGATCTCCTCTGTGGAGAACTCATGCAAGGAAAGTGCCCACAGCTGCGATACAAGGACATCTGCAAGAGGGATCTGAAGGCCTTAGGAGTGGACCTCAACAAGTGGGAAACTGTGGTCTCTGAGCGGCCCGCTTGGAGGCAGGCTGTGCAGCATGGCCTTTCCCAGTTTGAAGAGACACTTGGCCAACAGTCTGAGGCAAAGAGGCAAAGAAGGAAGGCCCATAGCCAGGGAGACAGACCAGGGACAGACTGCACTTGCTCCCAGTGTGGAAGGGATTGTCACTCCCGAATCGGCCTTTTCAGCCACACTAGACGCTGTTCCACAACCACCATTCAGAGCGCGATAGTCTTTCGAGACTGAAGGTTGCCGACTACTAAATTACCTTGATAGAATCCTTCCAATAAAGTGTCATTATACCCATACCGCAGATGGGGAAGACTGAGGCTGAGAGGCAGCACCTTGCCTAGGACTACCTACAGAGAATTTGTGGCAGAGGGGAGATTTGAACCAAGGAAATCCCAGTTCACAGCTCCATCCCTTTGCCACTGCACTCCCAGCACGCCAAATGCTACCTTCCCCATGCCCAAATGCTGCACCGGTTGCTGCTCTAGCTACTCCGCCTTGGAAAGGAAGAGACGGTTTTAGCAGAAGTGTGGAAGGGGTGGGGGGGCTAGAGCATTTCTGGCACCTCTAGGAAGGGGGAAGAAAAGGAGCAAAAGAGGGGGTTGGTGGGTAGAGGTGCGTATCGCTCTCCAGCCCTGAGGCCAACTGAGATGGTTGCCTCAGGTAGCAAATTGATGGGGTGCCCACCTCTGTACACACATTGCTCCTCCACCCTCTCCCTAGAATAGAAAAGGAAGAGGGGGCATAGAGCAGAAGCGTGGAGGAGAAGAGAATGGTGGACCGGTCCGTGGCCGGTAGTCCGGGGTGGCCTCTCTATCAGGCTACTGTAATCTGCTTCCTAACTGGGTTACTGGGTTGCCTGGGGCAACCCCCAGTTTTCCACCCCCCAGACCCCTTGCCCCCCACCCCTTTTCCGTTCCCCCCCCCACCGGTGACAGGAAAGTAATTGCAGTGAGGTCATTGTCCTGTCCCTGAGGTCAATTCCTTAGTTGACCTCACAGATGACCTGACTCTGCTACCGTGTCTCCAAAACCCAGCATCACCACTTTGGGTGTGGAAAGAGCTTTGTAACTTCTCATGTTATTGCAAATGGAAAAGCAACAGCCTGTTGGCACTATGAAGTGATGTTTTGCTATTGTCCAAGATAGCTAAATGGAACTTCCTCGTCCAGGCGCAGTATATCTGAGTACCAGATTCTGGGTACAATCATCAGAAGAAGGTCTTCGCTGATATTTTGCCTTGCCAGTGACCTTCCAAAGGTCTATGGCCACTTTTCGCAAGAAAATGGCAATGCTGGACTTGTGAGACCAAACTTTGATCTGATCTTGCAAAGGAAATGACCAATGATCGAGGGTAGTGCAACCACATAAGATTTGCACTCTGGGGTTTAGAAAATGCACCTTCTGCCGTGACTCTTAAGAAGAGTGCGTTGGACTGGGCTCCAAGAGCCCAGAACTCAAACCCCAGCTCTCAGGCCACAAATAGTCTAGTACTGCCTCAGTTGTTCCACCTGTGAAATGCGACCAAAGGGCACAGATGAAGCAGGCGGAAAGCATTTGCAAGTCACAAACGCTTCATTAACTGAGAATTAGAGCCTTGTTCAGGTGATGCCTTCAAGGTTGGAGCACCACTCGATTTTTAAATTGACTCTTCCGAAAAACTGCCTGTCCATTTTCACTCGGAGCTCTCTTTCGCTGGCAGGGGAGGGCAGGGGGCTACTCCTCCAGCCTCATCACAGGAAGGATTTTCCAAATCTATAAA
>NC_089834.1:9112579-9137579 GCF_035046505.1 Tiliqua scincoides
AACACGCATTCCTGGTGCATGATGTCCAGAGAAACTCCTTCAGACTTAGACCAGGGGAAAAGAAGCCTCAAGAAGCCGTACTCGTTCACCATCGAGAACATCCTTGCCAGCTCGCCGGAGAGAAGACCTCAGGTCCTCCTTCCGTTCTGCTTCCGAGGAATCTTAGACTGCGAGCCCAAAGGTTTTTGCGCGGTGGGGGGCATCGCGGCAGGTTCCCTGCAGGAGGATGAGGAGGGGGACGAGACAGAAACGGAGCTGGGACAGTGTGGCTGCTGCTGTTGCTCGCACAGCAGTGCTCATTCCTGGCAGGAGACGGCAAATTGGCTGGGTAATGTATTTTAATGCTTTAAAAAATGATTCAGTGCACTGATCTCACGGGGGGAGGGGGGAGGAATTATGACAAGGGGACCTGTGACGCAACACTGATGTCTCCTAATCACCTGCATGAGAACATCAGTCCTGCTGGATCAGGCCAAGGGCCCATCTAGTCCAGCTTCCTGTATCTCATGTTGGTTCACAAGAGGCCTCAGGGAGCACACAAGACAACAAAAGACCTGTTGCCATTCCCTTGCATCTGGCACATCAAAAATAGGTTGTCTATGAACACTATGGCTTGTAACCTGTGATGGATCTTTCCTCCATCAATTTATCCAACCCCCTTTTAAAAAGGTGTCTAGGCCAGGTGCCATCAACCACATCTTGTGGCAAGGGGTTCCACAGATTAATCACACACTGGGTAAAATATGCTGTGGCAGGGGGTTGGACTCCATTGTCTTGTAGGGCTTTTCCAACCCTATGTGTCTATGGTTCTAGCCCCACATTGCCCAGTTGCCTCAAGCAGGCCAACTACATGCACAATTTCTTTTTCCCATAAGCACCATAACATTCCGTGACTCCTGGGCGAGTCACTGAGCATGCTAAGTTTGCATCAGTCTGTTGGGGAGGGGGCGGTTATTCTTACTTTATGAATGAAAGGCAACAACCAGGGCCCATGAGAGGAGGGTAAAGGGTGTACCCAGGCCCAGGGTCAAAAAGGAGACCCAGAAGCCCAAGAAGGGGACCCAGAAATTTCCTGGGATCTTATATTTTCCTGTCTCACCCAGACTCCTGTGAGGGATACTGGGTGTGTGGCTTCTGTTACTACCGAAAGCCATATGCTTTGGGCCAAGGAATTCATATGACACTCCTTAATGCAGTGTCAGATCTGGGAGGAAGCTGGCCTGGTAAACTAGCTCTTTGGCATGGAGATCTGCTTGCCATGAAGGGGTGTATAGGGCACGGCTATAGGACTACAGCTGCTGCAGAAGTATGGTTGGCAACCTTCAGTCTGGAAAGACTATGGTAGAAGCCTACAGCACCCGGTATTCCCAGGCGGTCTCCCATCCAAGTACTAACCGGGCCTGACCCTGCTTAGCTTCCGAGATCAGACGAGATCGGGAGATAGTGTTCAGTATAGGGAGATGGTTGGCAACCTTCAGTCTCGAAAGACTATGGTAGAAGCCTACAGCACCCGGTATGCCCAGGCGGTCTCCCATCCAAGTACTAACCAGGCCTGACCCTGCTTAGCTTCCAAGATCAGACGAGATCGGGAGATAGTGTTCAGTATAGGGAGATAGTTGGCAACCTTCAGTCTCGAAAGACTATGGTAGAAGCCTACAGCACCCGGTATTCTCAGGTGGTCTCCCATCCAAGTACTAACCGGGCCTGACCCTGCTTAGCCTCTGAGATCAGACAAGATCGGGAGGTAGTGTTCAGTATAGGGAGATGGTTGGCAACCTTCAGTCTCGAAAGACTATGGTAGAAGCCTACAGCACCCGGTATTCCCAAGCGGTCTCCCATCCAAGTACTAACCAGGCCCGACCCTGCTTAGCTTCCCAGATCAGACAAGATCGGGAGATAGTGTTCAGTATAGGGAGATGGTTGGCAACCTTCAGTCTCGAAAGACTATGGTAGAAGCCTACAGCACCCGATATTCCCAAGCGGTTTCCCATCCAAGTACTAACCAGGCCCGACCCTGCTTAGCTTCTGAGATCAGACAAGATTGAAGTATGTTTTGGTGTCAACCTGACACTTTCCATTCTAGTGTGAGCCCAAATGTGATGCTCATTTTCTGCAATGATTTTCTATATTTAAAAGATTTTAGAGAGACTTAGGAGAGCGTTTGGATCTAGCTGCTGGCCTCTGCATTGGAAAGCCCAGTAGACCTGGGTTCCAAAGGCTTTTACAGCTGTCACCAGCTTACCCCTATTCTGTTTTACCCCCTCCCCACCTCTGTCTCACTTCCCTCCACTCTGTTTCATTTCCTCCCCTCCCCCCTTTGGGAAGGGGCCCTAAAGAAACTTTGTAACCGCTGATGAAATTCCTCTCGGAGGTCTTGGCAACAACTTCCAGAGAGATAGTTGAACTAGTCTGTTGCAGCCAGACCATCACCAGATCTGATGTGCTTCTGCACTTAGGTGGTCTCCCGAACCCCTCAAGTATGCAGAAAGGACCCCGTGTCTGTGGGTGGTACTACAGGAACCTCCTGAGTTCCTTCTATTACCATGTATTTTAATCCTTGTCTGCTCCTCAATCACCCCCATCCAATTTTTGGGGAAGCAGGAATCGTTTGCAACAGATTTGCTTGTCCCATGAGCCAGCTTAAAAGGCTTGTGAGAAAAAATGTGCTGCCACAAAATGAGCTGATATGCTCATTCCTTGAAAATGTAACATATTGGCTGACCTGTGACTTCTTGCACAGAGGGCTGGCTGCCCGCATTTCTACCCAACATTGCATATACGCAACAGGGATCAAATGCGTACACCCGTGGGCTGGGCAGAAATGGGTTAAACAGGCAGAAGGATCCAGGATGGGTTAAACAGGCAGAAGGATCCAGGATGAATCTGAATGGAAGATTTTCCTCGAAAGAGGAGAGAGGCATAAGAGTTTGGGTACGAACCCCAAGTCACCTCTCCTGATAGGACAAAGAGGGAAGATGACCCCGCTTCCCCTCCCTTCCAGACAGTGAGAGAGAGAGAGCAAAGAAATAATGTCTGCAAAGGGTGATGGAAAGATAACTAATCGCCCCAAGTCTTGAGGCTATTCAAAAATCAGATACTATAGTTGCTAATTACCCTGTAAAGAGCTCAGCTCCTACAGTTTGCAAGGTTGCTGCTATTTGCCCTACAAGGAGCTGAGCTCCTGAAGTTTGCAAGCACTTGTAAATATAAGGAGATATATATTTGAGGGTCTTTTTTTCAGGTTATTATTACTCAGAAATAAATAAATAAAATATTGTTTCTTTCTAGATCTCCTTTTTTTTTTTAAGTCGAGTAAACTTAAGTGAGTCCTGATAGAGTATCGTTTAAAAATGTGGGTCCCTGTGTTAAAAAGTTTGGGAACCACTGCTCTAAACTGTGTGGACGGGTTGTTTGTTTCACTTTCGAACGGGAGTCACGCTCAAAGATTCCAAATCTTTGTTATAGCAGATACGAGGTTCCCCTGGCCCATGAGACTCTTCCACCCCCTCGGCAGGCCGTGCAAGAATCCTCGTGGGAGCCAGAGCGAGCTGCAGGCGTTCCACCAGATTCAGCGTCGGACCCGCCGGCATCGCACCATCTTCACCGAGGACCAGCTGCAAGCCCTGGAGGCTCTCTTCCATCAGAACCAATATCCAGATGTCATCACTAGAGAACATCTGGCCAACCGCATCCACTTGAAGGAAGAGAGAGTCGAGGTAAAAATTCTGGTTGGCTGTGTTTAGTCCAGTCATGTGGACGTCTCAGGTGATCATTTCAGGTAGTAGACTGGCAAGGGTCTCCTCTAACCAGTATCCCTCCACCAAATCTCCTAGTCCCACTCTCTGAATTTTAAAAGAAAGAGGGGAACAGAGTAAAAAACAAGAACGAAGGAAAGGAGATACTGTCCTGGACACGCTTTGTCTGATTGCAGCCCTCCTGCCTCTGTGCTGCCTGGAAACCCTAACAGGAAGCAGGAAGCACTCCCAGAAGGTGGGTTGGAGGGCTGCAAACAATGCTAAGCGTTGTGTTGTTTTTAGCCCACTAACTGGCTTCCAGTGAGCTCTACAGGTTTCCTGTTAGCAGGCAGCACAGAGAGGCAGCAACAGGAGGGCTACAATCAAAGATAAGTCATTTGCACAAGTGGGGGGGGGGGAGACAGAAATTGTGAACCCTGGATAAGCGAAACTGCGGATACAGGGGGACACCTGTACAAACTGGCAGAAGACCTGGAGGATTTCAGATAGGGGTTGTTCCCAGACATAACTTGAGATGCTGTAAGGGACTGCTGTACCATTGGGCTCTAGTCTCACCTGCTCTGTACTCAGTGGCGTTGCTAGGGGGATGTGTATGGGAGTAGGTCCATCATGGGGGAAACATGCTGATCTCCTGCACCAGGTGATGCAAACCCTAGTGATGCCTACTTCCTCTCAATGGGCTCCCACCTCTCGCTCTCTCCTGGGACAAAACCTTGCCTTTTTCTCCCTTCTATCAAAACCACAGGTCTGGTTTAAAAACCGCCGTGCCAAATGGCGACACCAGAAGCGAGCGACCACCTCAGCACTCCTCCTCCAGAGCACCAAGAAGGCTTCGGAGGGAAACTGCTAACAAGGAGAAACAGCATCCAGCTGGTGAGGAACGCTGTGTGCCCGTTGGCGAGCTAGATTTAGGAGAAGAGGGACGGCGACAGAAGGCTCACCGTTAAGAAAGGAGCGAGAAGAAGGTGCTAAGTTTTCCTCAAGGCAACGTTTTTCTTAATGGTTCATCCCATTACACATTCGAAGACTCCTAAAAGATGTTTGGGTCTTCCTGGGCCGGCCCTTTCATGAGGCCGACTGAGGTGGTTGCCTCAGGGGCCTCTCAGGATTGTCTGCTTCCATCTGCCTGCCCACCCCTGCTGTTCTTCTTCCATTGGCTTTGTGGCTCTTATATTAGTTAACTAGATTTGAGCTGCCAAGGCTGCAAGACTGTCGATCTGAGCTAACACACTTTAGTTCTGAGCTATCCGATGACCCCAGTTGGCAGAATATCTTGTTGAGCTTGTAGAAACCTTCACAGAGTAGATGTTTCTGTCTGCAGGTCTGTCTTAAAACACTGCAATGTGACATATCTCAGATGTTGGTTGCATCTTTGAGGAACGCATCTAGGAATACACTATCTATATTAACGCAAACAATTAAAATGTATACCTTGGCTTTTTTTTTTGGTCATTCCTTGTGTTCTGGGTGAAACCATGGATGTGGGATGGTGAATTTTAAGACTGGAGGCCATCAAGGAGCAGAGTCACTATCTTCAGCCTACTAAGGGCTGGGAACCTGCGGAGTGGGACCCACCTTCAAGAGCCCAGTGGGTGAAGGGGTGGGCCAGTTAGAATCCATGGCTCTTCCCTCCCCTACTCAACAGAGGACAACCAGAATGCATGGCTACCAGAGCTGGCCTAAGCCCTCCTGACATATGAGGTGGGATGCCAAATGCTGTCCACCCTTACCCGATTATGTGCCAGTCTCTGTTCCTCCTCTCATTCTCCACTGCTCTAGCTCAGCACCCTCTTCCTCTCTGTCTCCCTCTTCCTTTTCCAATCCAGGGGATGGAAGGAGGAGGACCAGCAACGGAGGCAAGGAGGCAACTTGGCAGACAGAAATTGGCACCTTCACCAATCTGATACCTGAGGCAAACGCTGCAGTTAGCTGGCCCTGATTGCTACTGCTTCATTTATTTGTTACCTTTCTATACCACCCTTCCTCCAGGGAGCTCAAGTGGGTGTACATAGTTCCTCCCTTCCTTTTATCCTCACAACAACCCTGTGAGGTAGGCGAGGCTGAGTAATAGTGACTGGCCAAGACCACCCAGGAAGCCTGAGCCGGGATTTGAACCTTGGCAGTCCAGGTGAAAGTCCAACTCCCAAACCACTACAGCATCCTTACTCTCAATTTGGAGAAGTTTCGTGTGGCTCCTTTCTGATTCTTTCCTTCCAGGTCAATTGGACAGATAAAGGGGGCAGAGAGAAGCACAGCAACAGGGTATACTCGGGCATAGAGGGAAAAGGAGTACCATGCCAGGGGAATGCACCCTGAAGGAGGAACTTGGTCAAAGCAACCCCTCCCAAGCCAAACTGTTTTGTGTGCCAAGGGAATTGCGGAGCTGGGTGCAAGAACAGGGATGTAATGTTCTTACCTTCATTTTCCTATATGAAATGCTAAAGGGTCTACATCTCCATGGCAAGCGGAGATTCTTTCCAGCATGAAATAGCAAGAAGCTCAGCAGAACAGCATCTGCTTTGCATGCAGAAGGGCCCAGGTTCAACCCCGGGTAGCACTTTCAAGTAGGGTCAAGGGAAAAGTGCCATTTGAACCCTTGGAGAGCCGCTAGCAGTCAGTGCCTGGCAGTACCAGTGGGATCAACAGCCTGACTGTATGACATGCCTTGAGAACACCTGACCTGTAGGAGGTGCTGTGTCCAACTAAGGTATTCTAGCTTGCCTTGCCACCCTAGGTCTCAGTCAGCTTCCCTTACAACACTGTATCACAGAGCAAAGTGGCAGGGGTGCTGGTGGCCGCGCAGGCCGAGGTGGCGGGGAAGGAGGCGGAGCCCCTCGACGAGGCCAGCTACGTCCAGGTGAGGGCGGAGCTGGGTGATGTCACCGCCTTGGCTCCGCCCCCGCTCTGGGGCTTGAGCAGGAGACACTCCCTGAGAGTGCTTGCAGAGAGAGGCTTGCAGGCCACCCTATGCCTGTGTGTGTATATACATAGACACACACACACACATATATAGGATGTGTGTATCTATATATCTACATCTGTGTGTGTGTGTATACATATACATATATGTCGAGAAACATCTGGCCACTAGGGGCTCAAGACTTTTTGCAGCCTTTGTTGATTTCAAGGCTGCTTTTGATCTAATCCCTAAATCAAGGCTATGGGATAAGTTTGCAGCTTCATCTATTGATCGTCGATTATTGTTGCTTATGGTCAGCTTATATAGCAACTCTGGCATAAGGATTAGGTGTTCATCTAGTGGTCATTTAACGAAACCAATTTTAGTTAATAAAGGGGTCAGACAGGGCTGTGTTCTTGCCCCCCTTTTATTTAATTTTTATATAAATTCACCGATTACCTCCTTTGATGATCTGGCCTTACATCCTCCAAAGCTTGCTGATCGTTACGTCCCTGTTCTGGCATATGCTGACGATGTACTTATATTATCAAGAACACAGGTCGGCATGAGGAGGGCCCTTCGCCATTTAGCCCTGGTTAGCTCACAGGAGAAATTGATCATTAATTCTGATAAAACAAAGGTGTTGGTTTTTGCCAGACGCTATAAGGCCCATCGATGGCTCCTAAATGGGAAACCCATTGAGCAGGTTAAATTAATAAAATACCTGGGGGTGATTTTTCACTATCAAGGTGGCTGTTTGGCCCATAAAAATTATGTCGGTCAATCAGCACAGAAAACATCTGGTGCCAATTTATCGTTTTTATTCATCCAAAGGCGCCAAATTTCTCCCTGCAGCTCTAAGGCTACATAATGCTAAAACTAGGGCTCAATTGCTTTATGGTTCTGAGATCGCCCCATATTTAAACACCAGATCTTTAGAGGTGATCCAGACCAAATTTTTGCGTCAACTGATGTATGTCACCCGATGTGTGCCGAATACTGTGGTTAGGCTGGAATCCGGCATCCCAAGTATAGAGATGTCGATGTGGCTAAATGCCTTGCATTATTTCTTGAAGATTCTCTCGAGACAGGGTAATTTTACTCATTTGATCTTTTTGGATCCCTTTATAGGCTCCTGGGAAAAGAGGTGCCTGGACTACTTTAATTTTTGCGATCTTTCCCCTGAGTCTTTAGCGATGATGAGCCCGGGAGACGCAAAATTTCTTTTTTGGTAGTGGATCTTGAATTGAGATCTGCGAGAGCCAGACTTTCTACATATGTTTTTCTTGGGGATCAAGCTTTTATGCTTTCTCCTGCCAGATATTTTTATAACATCACTATTCCAAAATTCAGGATTGCTTTTACTAAAGCCAGGTGCAATGCACTCCTATCAGCAGTTCTTTTGGGACATTATGCAAGGTGTCCTTACTCAGAAAGACTGTGCCCCTGCCATAATAATGTGGTGGAGACAACTGCCCACATTATTCTGCAATGTCCAAACTATGATGATTTGCGATTTAAATTTATTTCCCCGATTTTTGGCGCTGTAACGGGGATGCAGGTGGAGGAGCAGCTTGCTTTTCTGCTATCTGATGTTAATCCTGATATATCGCTCAGGGTGGCCCGTTTCTGCCATGCTGCACAGTTGATAAGAAAGAAAATCGAGAGTATAAACTGATGATGTTATGATTTTATATATGTGTAAAGGGATGTTGGTTTTAATTTTGTGTATTTTGTTGTGTTGATTTGTGACTAATGGTCGGATGATCGTTAATAAAGTATCTGATCTGATCCATATACATATATATACATTTAAATTAGGGAAGAAAGTATAAATGAGGCAGGGAAAATCCAATTTCAGATTCCCAGTTGAAAGTTAAGTCTTGGCCACATACAGCCTACTTTGCAGGGCTGTTCTGGAAATGAACGGTTTCCGTTTAACAAATGAAGCATTGCCTGGACTGCTGGAGGTTTCCTCTTCTGAAGTGAAGGCTCTGAAGCTGCTTGGTGTTCTGGTCAGGTGCTATTGGTGGATGCTGAATTCTGCTGGAAAGGAGTCTGTTTCTTATTCTAACATCCTACATAACTCTGTGTGCTGATGATGTGATATTACAGGGAGAAAATGCTGCTTTGAATGTTGGTCAGCTCCCCGGCCATCTCGAGGCTTTCTCCAGCCTCCTGCAGCCGCGATCGTATGCACGGGAAGTTGTCCAGACGCGGCTCCCTCGCAGCATCAGACAGCTGTAACCCTGCACAGTAGATGTTAAATGTCACGTTGTCCTAGGGTGTGGTGTCTGGGCCAACCACCCCTGCGCGAACGTGGAGGCTTGTGGCAGTAAGACGGTCCCTGAGCATAACGAACCCGTCTCTGGTGAGGCATTTGGCAGCATGCCTCAGGATGGTCCTAGCATGTTTCACGAGTTGTTCTGCCTGACGTGATGGAGCACGTGCAAATGGAAATGGAAAAGGTGCAAAAGAGAGCGACTAAGATGATTACGGGGCTGGGGCACCTTCCTTATGAGGAAAGGCTACGGCGTTTGGGCCTCTTCAGCCTAGAAAAGAGACGCTTGAGGGGGGACATGATTGAGACATACAAAATTATGCAGGGGATGGACAGAGTGGATAGGGAGATGCTCTTTACACTCTCACATAATACCAGAACCAGGGGACATCCACTAAAATTGAGTGTTGGGCGGGTTAGGACAGACAAAAGAAAATGTTTCTTTACTCAGCGCGTGGTCGGTCTGTGGAACTCCTTGCCACAGGATGTGGTGCTGGCGTCTAGCCTAGACGCCTTTAAAAGGGGATTGGACGAGTTTCTGGAGGAAAAATCCATTATGGGGTACAAGCCATGATGTGTATGCGCAACCTCCTGATTTTAGGAATGGGTTAAGTCAGAATGCCAGATGTAGGGGAGAGCACCAGGATGAGGTCTCTTGTTATCTGGTGTGCTCCCTGGGGCATTTGGTGGGCCGCTGTGAGATACAGGAAGCTGGACTAGATGGGCCTATGGCCTGATCCAGTGGGGCTGTTCTTATGTTCTTATGTTCTTATGAGCAGCCAAGCCACTTCAGAGAGTCTTTCAGTGGCGGGACCCAAGTTCACAAAGGCCACTTGCAGCAGCCGGGCAGCCTGGGAGAAGCGGAGGCCGCATGCATGTGAGGCCTTCTCTTGCGCCCCTCAAGAGTGTCCTCTTAGCTCTGCTGCAGCCCATGTCAGTTGCTCTTGATGGCCCCAAGAAACCTTCATGCTGTCAGTTGGTGTCCCTGAGACAAGCTGTGCTCCGAGCACACGACAAGTGCAAGGCATCCAAGTTACATCAGACAGCTGCACAAACCATGGGCCCCCCTCCAGCCAATGGAGAAAAAAGAATTAAATTTACATTTAAAATTTGAATAAATTTACATAAGTTTACATAAATGAATATATTAAGGATGAACTTATATGAATGAATGAAGGTCTTGAAATAGCTCAAGGCCTATAAAAGGCCTTGCACAAAGCAAGGCTGGCCTTTCCTTTGCTGCTGCTACTGCATCACAGACGTGAAACAGTAAGCAGTGGAGGAAGCCCTCATCCCACAGCTCATGCAAAGAGGTCAAACAGTTGCCCTCACGCTGAGAGCAGTTGCGTCGGGCCAGTGCGGGCTCCAACAAATCCCCAGAGGGCCAGAGGCTCATTGGAGAATGGGGGCTCCCTGAGGGTCGCATTGAGAGGCCTCGAGGGCCGCAAGTGGCCCCAGGGCTGGGGTTTGGGCACCCCTGGTCTAGATGATATTAATTAATTAATAATTGATTGGTACTAATTAATTAATAAATTAATTATCATTAATTATAAGTTAGCTATAATTAAATTTAAATTCAGGTGGGTCAATCAATCAATACCTAATCAATAATTCATAGTTAATCAGTCATAATGATCAATTATGGCTAGCTAATTAATTTATTAGCTGCCCAGGAACAGGGACTAGGATTGATTGATTGATTGATTGATACCAATCAATATTAAATAATATCCAGGGCAAGTTTGGGGCTGAGCCACAGGTGGGCCCAAAGTTGCTCTGGATATTAATTAATTAATAATTGATTGGCACTAATTAATTGATTATCATTAATTATAAATTAGTTATAATTAAATTTAATTTAAATTAAAATATAATTTAATTAAGATTATAATTTAATTACAATTAATTAATCAATATCCAATCAAAAATTAATTAATAGTTAATCAATGATGATCGTTAATTAACAGTTAATTGATTAATGACACACCCCAGACACACAGTGCGGTGTTGGGAATGCCTGCAGAAAGTGCTTCATTGGCCCCCAGGAGGAAAATGCATCGGTTTTCATATTCACTTCCGGTACTGCCACTCAAAGCGACAGGCGCGCGGCTCTTTCGCCACTCAAATGGCACTCCGCACTCGCCTCGCAGCCGGAAGTGGAGACGCGCGCACAACCTCCGCTCAACTCCTTGGCCTCTCCGGCGGCGCAGCAGCGACGTCCTTCCGGGGAGACTACAAGCCACACAAATCCCTGCGCGCGCGTGAGGAAAAAAGGGGTCGCGCTTCCGGCCTGGCGGCAGCTGTTTCCAGAAGTCAGGCTGCGTCACGCAGGACGTGGAGATGGCGGCGGCGGGGCCCGGGGGAGGCTCCGTCAGCGCCGCCGCCTCCCCGGCTGGGGCGCTGGTGGCCGTGCAGGCCGAGTCGCGCGCGGTGGCAGCGGGGAAGGAGGCGGAGCCCCACGAGAAGCGCAGGACGGTCCTCGATGAGGACAGCTACGTCCAGGTGAGGGCGGGGCTGGGTGACGTCACCGCCTTGGCTCCTGCCCCGCTCTGGGGCACGAGCAGGAGACAGTCCCTGCCCCGAGGGGCTTGCAGTGTACTCTGGGCTGGTGTATGTGTGTGTGAGGATATATATGTGTATATAGGGTGTGTGTATGTATTCACACCCCTTTATATATATGTGTGTGTGTGTGTGTGTGTATGTGTGTATAGGGATATTTATACACACCCACACCAGTGTGTGTATACACCCACACAAACACAGTGTGTGTATATACATATATATGTATGTGTAGGTGTTTGCATGTATGTATATAGGCGTGTATAGATACACACACACACAAGTATATACAAATACACTCATTATATATGTCTATGTATACACCAGTATATATGATGTATATACTGGTACACACATACACACACAGGTATATATAATACTGGGGACCCCCCCCAAATGATGCTGCCCCCTCTCAGGACCTTAACTGCCCCCCCACCCCATTGGCACCTACTCCCCACCCTAGTATTGCCCTTCCAGCACTGTTCACTGTATTCATTCATTCATTTGGAGATTTCTACCCTGCTTTGTCTCCCTGTCAAGCATTCAAAGTGGCTTACAAAAAATCTGTCTGTCTCAGTGGTTCTCACACATTTAGCACTGGGACCCACTTTTTTAGAATGAGAACCTGTCAAGACCCACCGGCAGTGATGTCATGACCGTAAGTGACATCATCAACCAGGAAAATTTTGTATCCTAGGCTGCAATCCTACCCACACTTACCCTGGAGTAAATTCCATTTAGTATCATTGTTCAAAGAATATACAGAGTAGTTTGTTAAAAGTACAGACCTGTAACACTTCCCCAAATGCAGTCAGATACCATGGTAGCATCAAGTCTAATATGGTAAAAATGAAATATTGAACTGAATGGGGACCCCCCTGAAATGGGCTCGTGACCCACCTAGTGGGTCCCGTCCCACAGCTTGAGAAACACTTTATCTCTCTCTCTCTATCCCTCTATCTATAGACAAAGAGCAGAAAAAGTGTCCCTGAAGCATGGCGCTCATGAAAGTGTTTTTGGCACAATTGCTGAGAACCTGAGCAGGACTGGGGCAGCATCCTGGGACCTGAGGCACCAGATGCCTCCCCCTTGACCTGCTGGTGCTCTAGTCCAGTGATCTTCAACCTATTTCATTCCTGTAAGTTGCTGTGGCTATGGAAGCCACAGCTGAGGCTTTGGATCCCAACCCTGAGGCTGAAGGACACTGGTCTTAGATATCCACACAAGGGAGGTGGTAGAGGGAAGGGAAACAGAAGCAGGGAATTGTTTTGCATAGAGACTTGGTGCTGCTGGTGTACTGGAATCAGTGCTCATGGGGCTTTACACAGAGTGAAAGGAGAGGCCACTGCCCCAAGGTGTGTGCAGTGTGAATGCTGATCCAGGGAAGGAGGCAGAGGGAAGGCAGAGAAGTGTTTCATATACAGTCACTTCTTGTTATCTGTTAGGGTTCGGTTCCGGGAAAATCTAGTGGGTACTGAATTAGCGCGTACCGAATCATTGAGCCTATGGGCAAAATGGGGTTAGGTTCAAGGGGACCCTCTTCACCATGCACTCTATGAACAGTATGAACCTGAATCTTACTTTGAAGTCTATGGGACTAGGTGATAGTGAGGGCTCATCAGCATCTCCTACATCTGATGTTTCATCCTCTGTGCTGGATATCCCTTGACACCTTGAAGGTTGTGGCCGATTTCTCCATGCTGGCTATCCCCCAGCTTGTTGAAGGCTGCTGGCCCAACAACAAGGCCTTGGAGTTCAGCAGTGGGGAGGGGGTTGCTTCACCCATCCTGCTCCTCCACCTGCCTCTTAGTTCCTTCCCTGGGCTTGCCCCAGCCCCAGAGCAGCCCTCAGGTAGCCTTCCAGAGACCTCTCGTCATCGACCTCTCATCATCACCAGTGAATGTTCAACTGGAGTCCCCGAAATGGTGCTAGGATGGCGGGGCAAGTTTGGAAGTGGAAAGGAATGTGTCTGACAATTCTGTATGGGCCCATTTGATAAGGCACTGGCACAGTATTTGCTGATAATGAGAACTCAGGGCTCAGTCCTATCCAGCTTTCCAACACCAGTGCAGCCGCAATGCAGCCCCAGGGTAAGGGAACAAATGTTCCTATACCTTGAGGAGGCCTCTGTGAACTGCCACCCCACCACAGGGTGCAGTGCATGCCCCATTGGTACAGCTACACTGGAAATTTGGATAGGATTTGACCACAGAGATAGGTGGTAAATCCTCCCCTTGCTGATAAGGGAATTCACGGATAGCGAATTCATATTTAAGGAGAACTAACTGTAGATGCATGCTGCTGATTATGTTTCCATCTTTGTGCATGTGCAAAAATGAAATTTGTATTTGAGAATCAGTGCTTTCTAAAGACAGTCCTTAGTCCATGAAATTATGTTATTGTACTTAAGGGCTGGTTTTTCTTCTCCAAAAATTTTTCTGCCCACTTACACCATAAAGTTTAATCTCTTACAGAGCCTGGAGAAAATCATCCAGAGGGACTTTTTCCCCGATGTAGAAAAACTGCGTGCTCAAAAGAACTATCTGGAGGCTGAAGAGAGCGGAGACCTGGAGAAAATGAGGCAGATAGCCATCAAATTTGGCTCTTCTTTGGGCCGATCTTCCAAAGACACCCCTGCACCATGTAAGGGTTTATTGTGGGTACTTTAACCACTGGTGTTTATCACACAGTAAACAATTGACAGCCCAATCCTATGCATGTCTACTCAGAAGTAAGTCCCATTAGAGATAATGGAGCTTACTCCCAGGAAAGTGTGGATGGGATTGGCTGTGAACCAGTTTTACTGTCATTTCTCTCTCTCTTTCTCTCTCTCTCTTTGTGTATGCACCTGTTTCCCCAAATCCCTTCACTAACTTTCTAACCTTGTCTGTATCCAGTACAGCTACAGATCTTACTCAGCCTCAGGGAATTCCCTGCTCCAACTTTTGGCCGTTTTTTCCCTTTATTATTGACCCTTTTCCCCTACCAGTGGTTTCTTTCAGCATCTATGAGGCTGAGCAATGCAGTCAGGATGCAGTTAGCGATGCAGTCAGGGAGTAGATTGGCATGAGTTGACCATCTGGCTACCTGCTCTCCCTGCTCCCCAGATCTTAAAAAGAAGAGGGGGACTGAACAGAAGTGAAAGTATGGAGGAGAGGAGCGCAGTAGGTTAGCATCAGCCATGTTCTAGCTCAGGGGTCTCCAGACCCTGGCCCGGGAGCCAGATGCGGCCCACAGCAAGCGTCTTTCTGGCCCGCGGCCAACCTCTTGTCCCCTGAAAGCCCACTCAACTGAACATGACCAGAACTGTGCTGATTGTGTCTGGAGGGGATTCTGAGGGCCAGAGAGGTTGAATGAATGAGCCCATTCGTTCATTTATTCACTCATCTAAGTTCCATCTCTAATTTATTTATTTAAATTTTTTTTTCCGGCCCTCAACACCATGCCAGATATTTGATGCGGCCCTCTGGCCAAAAAGTTTGGAGACCCCTGCTCTAGCTTACTATTACTCAAACTTCTTGGCAGTAAATCCCCAAGATAAATCTTTGCAGGGGAGGAAGGAAGGTAATGATGTGACCCTCAGGATCATGGCGCTGCGGAGGGGGGGGGGCTATTTTTAAACTTACATGCTGCCAGGGTCTGGGGGGCGTGTGAACCCCCATAGAGCTCTGTGCAGGGCCTTCCGTGGCTTGTAAAAAGAGAAAGTTGCTATCGCGACCCACTTCCAGTTTTGTCATGATTGCAACTTTCTTTTTTTACAGTCTGAGGGGAGCCCTGCACAGGGCTGTGCGGGTGCTCCCTGCTCCCCTGGGACAATTGACAGCACATAAGTTTCAAAATAGACCATCGCTTCCCTGGGGATCAGGTAGCTGCTTTCCCCCTGCCCCCATCCCTTAAAGGGAAAGGGGCAGTGTTACATGGGCTGGTGGGTTGTGACCCACCAGTTTGAGGACTACTGCTCTAGCTTACCACTCTCCTCCACACTTCCTTTACCTTTTGAGGGGGCAAGAAGATAAGTGGTGACAGTTAATGCACCACTAAGAATGTAGTAGGGAGAGTTTGGCACACTATCTAAGGCACTGGGAGGTGTTGGGGTGGCCTGAACCTCTGTTCCTTGAACTTTACCATTCTCAAGTAAGCAAAGGTCTCCTCCAAATTACTCCAACCATTCTCCTTTACTTCCTTTCATGTATAGAACTCTCTCCCTTCCTGCCTTCCAAGGCAGCATGCACGGCCCCCCGCGCTTATCCTCACAACAACCTTGTGAGGGCAGGTTAGACTGAGAAATGGTGACTGGCCCAAGTCACCCAGTATGCTTCAGAACTGAATGGGGATTTGAACCCAGATCCTCTTTATCTAAATCCTTTAGCTGTGAAACTATCTGCCTTTTGGAACTATGATGAGTTAAACTTTGTGAATTTTTTTTTTCCCTTGAGCAGATGTTACCCCAGCCACTTTTGAAACTCCTGAGGTTCATCCCGGGGACCCATCTGTTTTGAATAAAACAAAGCTTGCAGTGAAAACTTCAGATGAAGGTAAGAAATGCCAATGCAAGGTCTGACCCATTGCCCATCTACCTCAGTGCTGTCTTCACTGACTGGCAGCAGCTCTGAAAGGTTTCAGGCAGAGGATTTTTCCTTTCCTTTCTTCATTAAGAGAGGGATCAAAACTAAAACTGCTAATTTTGTAATGTCCTTATGCAGGTAGACCAGTGGTGTTCCTTGGTAGAAGGCACCGTCCTTAGTTGCTATGTTTATTTAACAACATGTCGGAGTTTTGGAGCCCTTATCTGGGGTCATCAAGGCTATTGCATTGTCAGAGGAGATGATCTTTGGCAGGAGGTCTGGTCTAGAGGGTAGAGCCTCCGTTTGCCTGAAGATAACATCCGCAGTTCACCAGTTCGAGGCCACCAGCACAGTGAATGGTGAGACCTTGAAGCAGCTGACAAGCTGAGCCGAACTATTCCACCTGCTCTTTGGTGTGAGGGAAGAAGCGTCTTGGCTGTCCTCCATGTGAGAGATGAAGGAGCAGCTTGTCAGTTTGCGTGGGAGGAAACCGGAGGCCAGAATGTGATACCAGATCGGAAAGATCCATCTGAAATGTTGTGGTTCTTGAAAGATAGAACCTTTCTTCGATTGTAAAAATCCCCATGGGGATTTAGAACAGCCTGCCCATGTAAACCGCCTTGAATAAAGTCTGAGGAGAAATCTGACGACCAATAAAGGCGGTATATAAATACATGTATTATTATTATTATTATTATTATTATTATTATTATTATTGTGGTTGGCAACCTTCAGTCTCGAAAGACTATGGTATAAGCCTTACAGCACCCGGTATTCCCAGGCAGTCTCCCATCCAAGTACTAATCAGGCCTGACCCTGCTTAGCTTCCGAGATCAGACAAGATCAGGAGATAGTGTTCAGTATAGGGAGATGGTTGGCAACCTTCAGTCTCGAAAGAATATAGTATAAGCCTACAGCACCTGGTATTCCCAGGTGGTCTCCCATCCAGGTACTAACCAGGCCTGACCCTGCTTAGCTTCCGAGATCAGACAAGATCAGGAGATAGTGTTCAGTATAGGGAGATGGTTGGCAACCTTCAGTCTGGAAAGACTATGGTAGAAGCCTACAGCACCCAGTATTCCCAGGCGGTCTCCCATCCAAGTACTAACCAGGCCTGACCCTGCTTAGCTTCCGAGATCAGACGAGATCAGGCATGTGCAGTATTATCTTTTGAAAAATTGTGGCATACTGAGGAAGTTTCTCTTCTTTTTACACACAAAGCGTCCATCTCTTTTCTTCCAGGTGAAGCAGAGGAGGAAGAGAACAAAGGTGCCCTCCCCAGCTTGGACAGCTTCTTGGCAAAACACACCAGTGAAGACAATGCCTCATTTGAGCAGATCATGGAAGTGGCCAAGGAGAAGGAAAAAGCCAGCCACGCATGGCTCTATGAAGCCGAAGAGGAATTTGCCCAGGTGTGTGTGTGTGTGTGTGGGGAGGTGGGAAGCTTGTGTTAGTGAACACTTCCAGTCATTCCATGCTGGTTTGACATCTGCTGGTGAAAGCAAAGTAATATTCTTACGTTGTTGCTTTTTTAAAAAATTACATGCTTGGAATATTTACATACTGCTTGTCAACATCAGTAACAAAATGTTCTCTGGTGGTTTGCATGGCAGAAAAGGCACTACCTTCTCATTCTTATGGTTTCATGGTCTTAAAAAAAACACAAGACACACCCAAGTGTGGCCACTGGGTGCGATGTTTTGCAGGGGCCAGTTGCTCAACGGGACCAGTTCCTCTCTGCCTGCTAAATATAAGTGGGCCACGACTGTAGGCACGGAGGCGCCTTGCTCAAGTTGAGCATGTCTGGGCCTCACCAGCGCATAGATGGGATACTCCCTAGGAACTCTGTGGGTAGCCTCTGTGCACTGCCTTGAGCTGGCAGAAAGGTGGAATATAATGAATGGCAATTGGGAATGTGCGTCATGAGTAGTAATTGGCATATTGTTCTCTGCACGGAGAAGAATGCAGTGCAGAGGCTCTGCTTCTGAGTAAACTGCAGGTCCATCTTGATGTTCTGTCCTTCCTTCCTTTTTTCAGCGGCACCAACAGCAGCTGGCCCTTCCCTCTGCAGAGGACCAGCAGATCACCTGTAGCAAAGCTGGGGTGGAGACATGGGAATACAAGGCCAAGAATTCCCTGATGTATTACCCACCAGGTGAGAGAGGCGGTCTCATGGGATCCCTCCCAAATGGAGACTGCCACACGGTCGAACCCTATGCAGCTCCTGTTTGGCTTCTCAACTTTGAAGCATAGCCTTTGCTGCCCTTTGCAGATCTTTAACTTTGCTGGGGAGCATTATTTTAAAAACACTGAGAATTTGCGGGGTTCTGTAGACGAGTCCATCAACAGTTTGCCTTCCCTTCTGATGTAGCGGCTTTGCTTTCCAGGTGTTCCCGATGAGGAGGCAGTGTTTAAAAAACCTCGTGAAGTTGTCCACCGCAACACCCGTTTCCTGAAGGACCCTTTCAGCCAAGCCTTGAGCAAGTCCCAGCTCCAACAGGCTGCAGCCCTCAATGCTCAGGTTGGCAGGGAGCAAGGGCACACTGGGACTGATTTAAAAGTTCTCATTTCTGATTTATGTAAACATGTTGTGCCTTGCTGCTTTTCAAAAGCTTACCAGTAACTTTTTTAAAAAAATTATGGATGTTGAATGACGTAAGTCTTGATGATGTAAGTCGCATACTTCATCTAACCTTATGAGCTAAATGCAGTAGAAGAGTTTAATGATCCAATAAATTGTTGCCTTAAATATATGACCAATAGTTTTTGAGCACTGGACTAGACCAAGATTTTTTTTCTTTAACCAGCCAAATGCCAATCTGAAGATGGCATTTTAAATGTTTTTTTTTTAATTCTCCAAGGCTTTTGTACATGATTTACAGTTCTGCTTAAATCTAATTTTAACTTGCTCTTAGCTGAATTTTTTTGCTGTTCAGCTTTTTGTGTTGATTTTTATCTACGTGTGTTTATTGCTTTAACCGCATTTGTGTTTGATTTTTTTTTTTAAATACTTGGGTATTTTGGATAAGAAGGTGGTCCAGAAATTTTTACAAAATACAGTGAACCTTGAATCCTTATAAAAAATGCTGTCTTTGTTATATTTATTGTGATAGTCAATAATATTGTCTTTCTGCTGATCTAGTATAAACAAGGCAAAGTAGGTCCAGATGGGAAGGAACTCATCCCCCAGGAATCTCCCAAAGTCAATGGATATGGATTTGTGGCCACCCCATCACCAGCTCCTGGTAAGCAGAAAACTACACATTTATGTTGCAGAAATAAATTAGTTCCTGCTTTAGCTGCAGATTGAATGAAGAAACACAGCTGAGTGCTTTGCCCTCCAAGCATACGTTCTTGATATGGGAAAACTATTCACTGAGGAAGGGAATTTGCCGAAGGAATGAAAGTGCCAGCAAAAACCATTCCCTGAAGCTCTAAGGCTGCAATCCTAACCACACTTTCCTGAGAGTAAACCCCATTGTTCAAAATAGGACTTACTACTGACTAGACCTGGTTAGGATTGTGCCCTGAGCAATAAACCAAAGGGTAACTTGTGACCTCAGTGCTTTGTTGGAGATGGTGACCTGCTTAATACCATGTCCTTAATCTTAGGGGAGAGTTTGTGCTTACATGCCACCCAAAGGAAGATATGGAGTGTGTGTTGCGAGCTTTTGTGGTCTGGCAGTAAGCTGTGTTCTTGACAAGCTCTAGGGAAGCTGCAGTGTTTGGGGAAAAGAATCTGCTGTTTTCATTATTATTAGTTTTTAAAAATTGTGCTAGATGGGCCAATGGGTTAACTTGGTGGAAGGTAGCTTCTACTGTACCTGAGTTAAAACTAGGCATAACTGCTGCCAGCAACTAGAAGCAGGGTTTTTTGTGCAGCAAATCAGAAGAACTCCCTACCCAAAGAAATGAGTGATTAAAAGGCTGGATGTAAGTGGAATGAATAAAATAAACATAATTGTCTTCGTAGGTGTGAATGACTCTCCTCTTATGACGTGGGGTGAGATAGAAAGCACCCCTCTGCGGTTGGAAGGCTCTGACACACCATATGTGGACAGGACCCCTGGACCAGCTTTCAAGGTATTTAAAAACTGGAGTGTGGAACTCTGGGCCACTGGGCACAGCCTTGTTGCACAGAGAGGCTGTCAGAACTCGCTGACTCCTGAGTTGGCAAGAGTAGCTGATTCCAGCATGCTGCCCCAGAATCTGGAATATCTCCTCTGCTTACCCAGCTTGTCTTTAAATATAAAAGCAGCCCAGATTTGTTTGTTGGATGGGCTTGGGTGGATTGGCGGTCCCTCCCCCATGCTGTTTCTCACCGTTAGGATCTGGACAGCATTATTGAAGGGAATAGTTCTACAACCGTAATGTTGCCCAGGAAATGTTTAATGATCTCTGTAGCAAAAGCATGATGGGGAATGGAAATGAAGGGTATCGATGGCAAATGTGCTAGTAACCCAATTGATGGATTTTTTTTTTAATTACAGATCCTAGAACCTGGGCGCAGAGAGAGGCTTGGGCTCAAGATGGCTAATGAAGCTGCTGCCAAGAACAGAGCAAAGAAACAGGAAGCCTTAAGAAGAGTCACGGAGAATCTTGCCAGGTGAGCCATTTGTATCTTTGTAGAATGTTAGAGAGAGAAGATAACTGAACTGGAAGAGAAACCTGTGCATACCATACTGAAAAGGCTGGGCGTAATATCACTGTGCGGAAGGCAGCATCACGCCTTCACTCTAGCAACCACTGCGTCTAGCTGCACCTGAAATCCTGCTCAAATAGTGTCTCTGTATTCTCTTTCCAGCCTAACCCCAAAGGGACTAAGCCCAGCTATGTCTCCAGCCCTCCAGCGTTTGGTCAACAGGACTGCCAGTAAATACACTGACAAAGCTTTGCGAGCCAGCTACACCCCATCCCCGGCACACCTGGGAACGCCTGGCTACAAAACTCCGGTGGGCGGGCCGCAGACGCCCACCACCACCACCACCACCCCGACTCCCAGGACAGTCTCTCAGACTCCCGTGACCCAGGACCCCGCCTCGATCACAGACAATCTGCTGCAGCTGCCAAAGAGGCGGAAAGCGTCTGACTTCTTCTGAGGGTCCCTCCTTGCCTTGCAAGTACTGTGGGGGAAATGTGAGCGAGGAGCAGCAGCAGGGGCTGTGACCAGATGTAGGACTGTTTTGGTCCTGGGACTCTTGCGTGGCTCTATTGCTTCCAACAGGCAGCTGGTGTGGAATAAGCCTGTTACGACTCTGCTGAGCAAGAAGCATTCTTTTCTGGGGCTGAGTGCTTCTGGCGCCCGGTGCACAAGCAAAAGGAAGATGGCAAACCCTGGGTGGGGGGAGAGCAAGCAAAGGGCTCTCGGCAGCCGAGGCAGCATGGCAGAGGCCACCCATCTCTTATTCAGCAGTGCTGCTCCTCTTTCCCTGTCTCCCTGGGTTTGAAAAGGAAGAGGGGAATGGAGTGGAAGAGGAACTGTGGCAGGGACAATACTGGTGGCCTAGAGTGTCTAAGTCTCTATTTGTCATCTTCTGCTTTATTCTCTTATTTTATCTTTTATTTTGGGGGGGGGGGAGTAGGGATAAGGGCCATGTGAGTGGTTTGCCACCTTGTGCACCTGCCTCAGTTGGCCTCTTGGACAGGCTGGGCCTGTGTGAGCCCTTCTTGATACACTTTTATATTTTCTGTTTTTACAAAGACACTGCATTTGGGTGCCTTTTGATTTTCTCTGTACAGACGTATCTATTTATTGAGTACTGAAAGCCTTTTAATAAAGGTCCCAATGCAAACCTGGACTAGAGACTGCCTGTGACTTGAGGCTTTGCTGAAGGAATGGTTTATGATGAGTAGAACAAGAACCGGTTCCCGCATTGTGTTTGGAATCCACGGAACGGCTTTACATCTAGCACACTCTTCATCTGTGGAGTTTACAGGCACAAAAATCAGGTTAGATGGCCTTAAAAGTAGTTGAGACAACTACATGGAGGACAAATTTTTCAATGGCTTATCAGTCCTACTGCTTGCAGGGTCAGAGGCTAAAGTATGTCTCAAAATACCAGTTGTGGGAGAAGAATAGGCCTTTACCCTCCTCCTTGTAGCTTGCATACCTGAAGAGTGATGCCAAGGCTGTCGGGGACAGGACCTTCTGATCTTGAAACTCTTTCCATAAGAACATAAGAACAGCCCCACTGGATCAGGCCATAGACCCATCTAGTCCAGCTTCCTGTATCTCATAGCGGCCCACCAAATGCCCCAGGGAGCACACCAGACAAGAGACCTCATCCTGGTGCCCTCCCTTGCATCTGGCATTCTGACATAACCCATTTCTAAAATCAGGAGGTTGCACATACAACGGCTTGTAACCCGTAATAGATTTTTCCTCCAGAAACTTGTCCAATCCCCTTCTAAAGGCATCCAGGCCAGTCGCCGTCACCACATCCTGTGGCAAGGAGTTACACAGACCAACCACACGCTGAGTGAAGAAATATTTTCTTTTGTCTGTCCTAACCCTCCCAACACTCAATTTTAGTGGATGTCCCCTGGTTCTGGTGTTATGTGAGAGTGTAAAGAGCATCTCTCTATCCACTCTGTCCATCCCCTGCATAATTTTGTATGTCTCAATCATGTCCCCCCTCAGGCGTCTCTTTTCTAGGCTGAAGAGGCCCAAACGCCGTAGCCTTTCCTCATAAGGAAGGTGCCCCAGCCCCGTAATCCCTTTTATGAATGCTGACTCAAGCTAAAGTTTTGTTGTGGGATCCCACTTATTATTGCAGATTTGCAACATTCAGAAGTCAGTACACTCTACATACACAGGTTCATTGTTACCCTCTGCTTTTGAAGCCCCCAGTGTGCTGGTAGGACTGTAACCAAAACAGGAGATCCATGAAGGAAGTAGATGTTTCTGGGTACTTACCAGCCTTTAACGGTTTTCAGAGATTCAGAACTTCCCCAAAAATTAAACCCCCAAGGGGAGGTGGGCAAAAAAAGCCCCAATATGATTGCTTTCTGGGCCATCAAAGCTTTAAAGATTGAGGGCCCGATCCTATCCAATTTTCCAGTGCTGGTGCTGGTTTATCTATGGGTATGCACTGCTTCCTGTGTTGGGGAGGCAGTCTTGGAGGCCTCTTCAAGGTATGGGAACATTTGTTGCCTTACCTCAGGGCTGCATTGTGGTTACCCCTGTGCTGGAAAATTGGATAGGATTGGGCCCTCAGTCTAGATTCCTAGAGAGGCATCAGCGTTGATTGGAAAACTCATTTCCTCCTCCCTTGAGTAGAGGAAAGGATTTTTATTTTCAATATGAAATTAAACAATTTGGAAAGCTGAATATGTGAAGTGGGGGGGGGGATAGGATGTTAGAAACAGACAGGAAGAGTGAGATATTGACATGGTTGCTTGTTCCATGCTGAAGTCTCTAACCCAACTCCTACAGTCTAATGGTGTGACCCAATGGTTACTCTGAAGTCGGCTCCCAGGATCATGTGTGTATGGCAGTATTTTGTTGCAGGACTTCACTTGTTGATTTAGGGCACAACAAGCACTGTCCAGCACTGACATAAGGGCAGTGCAGCTCTGAGGTAAGGGAACAAACATTCCCTTACTTTGAGGAGGCCTCCGTGAGTGACACCCAACTGCAGGATGCAGCACGTCCCATTGGCACCGCTATGCCAGTGCTGGAAAACGCTGACATAAGGGGTTAGGATTGCACCCTTAGAAGCATTGCTTGAACACACCTTAATTCTTGTGAAATTAAGATCAGGCAAAGCAATTACACAATTATGATTATGTCAAACAGAGTAAAGACAAAAACACACATATTTTTCACTTAATAGGTTTCACTTGTATGTTTTGGGAGGAGAGAGGATTGGAAGAGGAGGAGATAGTTGAATGGTGACCAATAGCGCAGTTGTGACCACCTAAAGTAAGCACAGTGGTTTCTCCCTCATGGCCAACTTCCTCAATGACAACGGTGATCGTAGGGGTCACTGTTTATATATTTTCTTTAAGCCTTTGGTCAGTCAAGGAAGGCCAACCGAAATGCATATCCAAAGCTGAGTGTTTTTTTTAAGGAGGTCCTCACTTAAGGAAAAATTGGCCCTCATTTTCAGAAGGCACCCAACCAGAATGCCAGTATGGTTTAAACACGGCTTCCTCTCCACGGATGGGCCTCTGGCATTCATAGGCTGAAGGTAGCTTCAGCACTTAACATTATAATTTTTAATTCATGTAAATAATTTATTGATTTAGAAAATGCATCATAGAATTGCTTAAAAAAAAGTGTTTGCAAAGAAAGCCCTTTACTACTTCCCCATTATAGTCTCCTGCCTTTTCTGATCTTTTCCTCGTTTGATTTCTTACTGCCCTGTCCTGCAAAAACGGCCTTGCCTTTGTCATTGGTTACTCAGACATCTGATTGCCTGCTGCTGGGCATCCTTTTGTCCAATCCCTCTTTAGAGCTCCACCTCCTGTATCTGGCCCGCTAGGTGCTCCACCTCGGATTGCCCCTTGACTGCCACCACTTCCTCCGTTTCCATGACAGGTTCCAGTCTGACTGGTACGCTTGACTTGGTCTCAGATTTGTGGCTTGGCTCCAGTTCTAGCTTTGGCTCGGCCTTCACCTCGGCCACCACCCGGGAACTCTCTCCGTTCCTTGCCATGGAAGTCATGGAAAGCGCTCTGGCTTTGGGAGGCTGCATCCAAAGGTGATTTAAAACCTCTTCAATGCGCAACCTCCGGCTCACGTCAGGCTGGAGCATGCGATAAATGAGATCCTTGCATTCGATGGTCAGGTTTTTAGACTTGGGGAAATGCACCCTGTGTTCTTTCTGCAGGCGGAGCATTTTCCGGATGTTGGAGTCATCGTAAGGCATGGAGCCGCAGACCATGATGTACAGAATGACCCCTAGGCTCCACATGTCGTAAATCTTGGGCTCGTAAG
>NC_089834.1:9142579-9150079 GCF_035046505.1 Tiliqua scincoides
TCCTCTCCTGCCATTGCTCCCCTACAACTGGTATTCAGAGGTTGCTGACAGACTTGTCATCCATGCATTTTTCTAATTGCTTTTCAAAGCCACCTGAACTAGCCTTACTAGGCTTTCTGGTAGCAAATTCCTTAACAAAGACGGGCTTAGTGTGGGCCTAATCTGGAAAGCTTTTGAGAGAGTAATCTTATTCTGGTCGGGTGTAAACACCTGGAGGAACCTGGAACGTTTTAGAGAGGGGGCTGCTGGGACAAAAGCATCAGGTTGCGTGCAATATATGTCACACTGTGTGCAGGTGGGTATCATAAATAGAGGGAAGGATTATGTGTTTATTTTCCAACCTCCCCAGGACAAATGTCATCTCAACCATCCTAAACCCAATGTTCTTTTCATCTTGCATTTTATTCATTTATTTGCTTTTGGGATAAAAATTAACTCTAATCCCTGCATGCTCCGAGGCAGGAATACATGTTTTTGCTTTAAAAATCCTCCCCAGCATTTAGATCTTAGTTTGAATGGAGTTGGATCACCTTAAACCTTAAATTTTGCCGGTATTGCTGTCGTTTTTGGAAGCTCATGTCCATTCTCATGTACTGTTTGTGCCAGAAGCTGCCGTCAAAACAACAATGTCAGTCTGTATCCCGGAATGGCATGACGGCAGATGGGTCTCCAGCACGTTAGAGGCTAACAGGTTTTATGGTCACATCAGACCAACCTGGGATTTTGTAGGAGACGGAGCCGCAGATCATGGCAAAATCCATCAACAGTTGTCTTTTGAAGAAGATGAACAAGGGAAGGAAAAACTATTTCAGGCTGGTGCATGTACACAATTTTTAGATGTTTTGGACTCCTGTGGCTTGCAAGATGTCATCTTTGGATGACAAAAGATGGTGGTTCTCTGCTTCAATCTCTTTATATAACCTTTGTAGAAGTTATTTGCACTCCCGCTACCTGAAAGCTCATGCACTTCAGCTTGGGGGCACCAGTGGACTGCAGTATGTCTCAGACCGCTGTCCTTTGCAACCTTTCGGCGAGATCCGTGTGTGTGTGTTCATGAATAACTTCTTCGTTTTCGGAGGGTTCGGGCCCGGATTCCTTCCGGTGCATTGCCCGGATCTGACTGTGGTGGTGCGAGCATTCCCCTGTTTTCATCAGCACGGTGTCTGAAACGGCTTTGGTTTCTTGCACCCATTCGTGCATCAAAATCTCATCGATGCACACCCTGCGAGTCACGTCGGGCTGCAGCATGCGGTAAATGAGGTCCTTGCATTCAACGGTCAGGACTCGTGACCGGGGGAAATGCACCCGGTGTTCTTTCTGCATCCGGAGCATTTTTTTGATGTTTGAGTCATCATAGGGCATGGAACCACAGACCATGATAAAGAGGACAACACCAAGGCTCCATATGTCATAAACTTTGGGCTGATAGGGGATGCCTTGCAGCACTTCAGGGGCTGCGTAGGCGGCGGAACCGCAGAACGTCTTGCTGAAGACCACTCTCCCTTCGTCGTCACGCTCCAGCCGTTTGGCAAAACCGAAATCCGTCAGTTTGATGTTGAAGTCTTTGTCCAGAAGGAGGTTCTCGCATTTCAAGTCCCGGTGGACAATATCCAACTCATGGCAGTACTTGATGGCGCTGGCCAGCTGGAAGAACATTTTGCGCGCAACGTCTTCGGGAAGGGCCCCTCTCTTCTTGATGAACTCCAGCAAGTCCCCTTGCACGCCAAGTTCGGTCACAATGTACACTTTCCCGTCCGAGGTCTCAAAGATCTCGTACGTTTTGATAATGGCGTAGTGCTTCACTCTGGCCAACATCTCGATTTCTCTGGGAAGAAACCTTTCCAGAAAGTCTTTGGGGGCTTTCTTCTTGTCAATGATCTTCACGGCAACGTTACATTTCAGCCGATCAGAGTAGGCGGATTTGACTTTTGCATAAGACCCTTCCCCAAGATTGATTCCCATGACGTAGCCTCTCTTTTTAAGGACTTCGGCGTCGTCCATAGTACCTGAGTCAGTCTCTAGCTGATACGGCCAAGTCGCCTATGCATCACGTCTACTGTGAGCTGTCCGTTCATGTATGTTCCAGGATGGTTGTCTGAGATGACCTTTCTTAGGATGGATGCTGTAGAACCCTGAACATTCTTTTGTGAGGTCATAAAGCATTGCTGTTGTGGCTGCTGACCGAACAGGTGCTCTGTGGCTCACGTCAAGGGTAATTCATCTCGCAGAGGATAGAGATGATGTCCCAGTACGTACTGCACTTAGTTTGGGAAGCCTTTAGAAGAATTGCTTCTTTCTCTTGGACAGAAGACCAGCATGGACGTAGAGAGCAGGGGATGGAGGTTGAGCAAATCTGCTTTCTTTGTTTTCCCAACAGTGCCCATAGTTGGGCCTGCAGAATCTGAGCTTCCTTGAACCAACTAAGGCTGCAATCCTAACCACACTTTTCTGAGAGTAAGCCCCATTGAGCAAGATAGGACTTACTTCTGAATAGACCTGGTTAGGATTGTGCTCTGACATGGGGGAGTGGGGAAGGAACTACATTGTACCCTGCCCCAAGAGGCAGTTCAGATCTGGAGCCTGAGGAGGAAGAGTCATCTGGACCAGTGCTGGACCCAGACCCAGCTCTAACCCAAAGCTGGAGTCAATCAGCCAAGAGATCCAGGAATGGGAGCCCCCATGGTCTGCAACCCCAATTCCCCCTGAAGATCCATATGTCAGGGCTTTCGCACTCTTCTATGCTGGGTCATCAAGCCAGCAGTGAACCAGGGAGGTGTTGCGGGAGAGGTGAAGGGGTGCAAGCCTCCAAGCCAGAGGGCAATTCCTTTTAACAATCCCTCTCTCTGGACAGCAAGGGTGGCAACTTGAGTGAGGGGGGGCCTCAGAAGCTCTCAATTGCTTTGTGGATCCTGTCAGAGTAAGATGCTCATCTAGAGCTTTCTGTGATCTCAAGGCCTTACCTCCTTGTGGTTTTGCTTGAGGGTAAGACAGGGTACAACCCCTGCCCCAGGAAACTGGAGGGGCTTCTTTGGAAGCTCCACAAAGGCGCAGGCTGGAGAGTGAGCTGATGGCAGGAACAGCATGAAGGCCTGGAGCCAAAGAGCAAGTAATGGGAACCAGTGACTGTGGCTGGAGATAGTAACTATGTCTCTGAGGGGCTGCCCCCAAAGAGCTGTTGTACCAGTAATGGATAGTGTGAGATACACAGAGGCTGGATGTGCCACCCCTTCCTGGACTGCTAGTTGGGTGCCAATCCAGGACACATGTCTATCACTACCTCCTTGTGAGTAGGGCTAAGGGAATGTAAGCGTTGGGCACAAGGCTGGCACAAGCAGCTGCGGGGCTCAATTTGCATGTCCCCAAGTTCATAACCAAGGTCTTTAAAATCTTAGAGATATAAATAAAATTTACTGTAGACTTTATATCTCTAGAGTAGAATGGAAAGCAATCAACACGTGTTCCAAAAATGCATGCAAGTTAATGGACCATATGGACCGAAGCGTATTTTAAAATAAAATTAATTGCATGCATAGAAGCCTATAGGTAAACAGACTGATCTCGGAAGCTAAGCAGGGTCAGGCCTGGTTAGTACTTGGATGGGAGACCCCTTGGAAATACCAGGTGCTACAGGCTTATACCATAGTCTTTCGAGACTGAAGGTTGCCAACCATCTCCCTATACTGAACACTATCTCCAGATCTTGTCTGATCTCGGAAGCTAAGCAGGGTCAGGCCTGGTTAGTACTTGGATGGGAGACCCCTTGGAAATACCAGGTGCTACAGGCTTATACCATAGTCTTTCGAGACTGAAGGTTGCCAACCATCTCCCTATACTGAACACTATCTCCAGATCTTGTCTGATCTCGGAAGCTAAGCAGGGTCAGGCCTGGTTAGTACTTGGATGGGAGACCGCTGGGGAATACCAGGTCCTGTAGGCTTCTACCATAGTCTTTCCAGACTGAAGGTTGCCAACCATTTTAAAAAGACAAAATATGTAGATGACTCCATTGAAAAGTAAATTGTGGCAAAGCCACTTGTTTTAGTGACTGTGAAAGAATTTAGTAAAATTTTTATTTATTTATTTTTAGGGGGGGAATCAAAAAGTAGATTAGGATTAGCATGGAACCCCCTTAGGTCCAATTGGTCCAACTGGTTTAAAGCCAGCCTTGCTTGGCCGTCGACATGGGATTGTCATAGGCCCATCCTGGTAGCAGCTCACTGCCTGTTGCCAATGCATGTGGACAAAGAAGATACGTCATCTTCACTCTTCCATCTGCTGTGAAGCAGAACTAGGGTCCTGCTTTTGCAGGAACTAGAATAGGAGAATGCGCAAATGGAACAGTGAAGGTGGAAATCTATTATGATTTAAATAGGGTCACTTTGCAGACCAAAAAGATGACAGTTCCCTGCCTGAAAAGCTTGCAACCTAAAATTTGACACAGGAGAAGGAGAGTGGGGAAATAGGGGTGGGAGGAAAATAAAGGCTGGACCACCATGAGGCCCAGTGAGAAGGCTATCTCAGGTGGTGAAGGGGTGGAGGGGGCATCTCTTTCCACTCACACCCCCCCTCCCATTCTGCCTTTGTCCTAGAGGGGTAGAAGAAAGAGGGAAACAGGAAGTTTAGGGAGAGTAGAGTGGTGGGCTAGAGTGTCACACTTCCACGTCTCCTCCACACTTCCACCCAGTTCTCCTTTTCTGAATCCAGGGAGCAGGAGGAAGGAGAAGGTAGGGTGGGGGAGTTGGTGCTTGACCTGGTAAGGGGATGCATACATAAATTTGGCATCTAGCTTTGGGCTCTGGGAGTTCATGTGGCGGCTCTGGAGAAAGAATGCACAATTCAGTTCAATTGCATACTTGGGGTTAGTTTTAGTAAGAGATGAGGGCTATGGAGCTTCCTGACAATCTGGGCTGCTTGTAATACACAATGCTATTACAAGACATGAAATACAACCAAATACACGCATACACAAATAACAGTCCCTGGCAGTTTCCCATCTTAAAAGTACCCTTGAGTCAAGGAGATCACAATCGATGGGATGTGCTTTGCATCCAAATTGTGCGCCCCGTCTTTCCAATGGCACCATCAGGGCAAAACATCAAAGCTCCGATAAACAAGGTGGGGTATTTTTTTTGGGGGGGGGGCTCTCCTTATTTATGGAAGCAATTATTTCTGCTGCCGATTGTTGGAGAATTCTCTGGGGAGGCACCTTGTTTGAAAACCCGCTGCCTCTGATGGATGGCACTAAATCTTTCCCACCAAAGGTGACATTTCTTCTCTGTTAAGCTTCAGAAAGACACTCCGGAAGAACCTTGAACCAAACTTACAGCTACACCAAACCCATCCCAGCAGTCTCCTGGTATAGACGGTCATGTACCATCAACCACTGAAAAGCATGCTACTGAAATGTGGAGTTACATTTTAATTCCTTCTTTCCACCAAGGGTCTCTGGACATTGTATGTGATCTCCCCCATTTAATTATCATTATTTATTTAATTCATTGCACATTTTAATGCCATTCTTCCTCCAAGGAACTCAGGATGCTGTACAATGTTCCTCCCCCTCCTTTAGTCCCCACAACAGCCCTGTGAGGTAGGTGAGGCTATGCGAAAGAGGGCCCAGTCCTATCCAACTTTCCTGCACTGGTGTGACCGAAATGCAGCCCCAATGTAAGGGAACAAATGTTCCCAGGAGAACTTTCTGACTGACTTCCCACCACAGGATGCAGTGCATGCCCCATTGGCATGGCTGCACCGACACTGGAAAATTGGATAGGATTGGGACTGGCCCAGAGACTGGCCCAAGGTCACCCAGGAAGCTTCATGGCCGAGCAGATTTGAACCTGGATCTTCTAGGTCAAAGTCCAACTCCCAAACCACAACACCATCCACAGGTTGAATCCTGTGAGGTAGGTTAGGCTTGCCAGTAGTGTTCAGTGGCAAGTGGGCAAATAGCTGAAATTCCTCCTCCCCCGTTGAAAGTTAAAAGAAAGTGGGGGGGGGGATTGGAAGAGCAAGTGGAAGATAGAAGAGTGCAGCTTATGGAGGTGGGCTACAGAGGTGGGCTACAGAGTGGGCTTCTTCTGTGGAAGCCATAGGGGTGTTTGCAGGTGGGGCCTGGAGGGGCATATGCCAGAATTGCTGCTATAACTGCTTCCCACCATCTCCCAATAGGTCAGCCAGGCCCCAGTGGGGTGGATTATGAAGAGTCAGTGGGAAATAGGAAGCGGCACTGAACCCAAAGCCTCCTTTGTGCTGCCACTCAAGAATTTCCACCCATATACTGTCCAGCTGGCCTTGCTAGCTGGGTACTAGCGATGGTGTCCAGGTGGGTAAGCTTAGTGGCAACTGAGCAGTGGATGGGTGAGAGGTGCCCTCTGGGTGGAGGCATGAAGGCAGTGACATGCAGTGAGGTCCAAGGCTGGGGAGACAGCCCCCAAAGTATGGTGGGGACATGATGACTGCAAGTCATTCAGGGGGCTACCCCACTGCCTGTGCAATCACAGGGGAGGCTCGGCTCTTGCTGCCACAGCTGTCGGGTCTTGGAGAGACTGGGGTTTGTGGCAGTGACAGCTTAGTCTCCCCTATGATTGCACATCCAATGGGGGGTTGGGGAGCGCCCTGCGTCACAGGGGAGGCTGAGCTGTTACTGCTGCAAGCTCTCTCTCTCCCTGTATGTGAGGCTATTTTCATTGGAGCAGAACAGGACAGGTGAAGCAGACCACAAGAAGGAGGGCTTGCATCTGCTTGTTGCCTGGTTGCTGGACCCCATGGGAGAGCATAGCTGGTGTGAACATGCACTTTTCAAAGTATTAAGGAGTGTGCCACTGGGCACAGACAAAGAGAGTCTGGTCCAAAAAGAAGCTGATGGAACATACCAGGATCCAGGTCTACAGAGCTTGCGTCCTGAGTACACTTCTGTACTGCAGCGAGTCGTGGACTCTCCGCTCACAATAGGAGAGGAAACTGAACGCTTTCCACATGCGCTGCTTCCGGTGCATTCTCGGCATCATCTGGCAGGACAAAGTTCCTAACAACACAGTCCTGGAACGTGGTGGAATCCCTAGCATGTATGCACTGCTGAAACAGAGACGCCTGCGTTGGCTCGGTCATGTCGTGAGAATGGATGATGGCCGGATCCCAAAGGATCTCCTCTATGGAGAACTCATGCAAGGAAAGCGCCCTACAGGTAGACCACAGCTGCGATACAAGGGCATCTGCAAGAGGGATCTGAAGGCCTTAGGAGTGGACCCCAACAGGTGGGAAACCCTGGCCTCTGAGCGGCCCGCTTGGAGGCAGGCTGTGCGGCATGGCCTTTCCCAGTTTGAAGAGACACTTGGCCAACAGTCTGAGGCTAAGAGGCAAAGAAGGAAGGCCCATAGTCAGGGAGACAGACCAGGGACAGACTGCACTTGCTCCCAGTGTGGAAGGGATTGTCACTCCCAAATCGGCCTTTTCAGCCACACTAGACGCTGTGCCAGAACCACCTTTCAGAGCGCGATA